>NW_008707617.1:3529612-3547685 GCF_000327385.1 Lottia gigantea | reverse complement strand
AACGAAACATCCATTTTAAGTTTCATCAAATTCGGTTGAAAACTAAGAGAGTATAGCATATTCAGATTTTGGGGCAAGGGCAATAACTCTGCTTTTAACGGTCGAAAATAGCTCAAATTTGAAATTGATCTTCGTTTTATGAATATGTATACACATACTGAATTTCATTTGATTCCATCAAAAAATCTAGTTTTTAGAGCGTTTACAAGCAAATGTTGACTGACGGACTGACGGACCGACCGACAGACGGACAGGGGTGCCGACAATATACGTCCACATAGAGAGATGTGGGCGTATAATAAAATGATATATTATGTAATATTGTTAATAATTAATTCATAACATGTATTAATTATCAGTTGCTACACAATAGTATTCTGAAGACTTGACAAGTTTTAACCAAAGTTCTGACCATTATCTGTTTTTATAAGATTACTTAGGGACTGGAAATCTTGTATCACAGAAGAATATTCATTAAAAGTATAATATAACTTAATATAAGATAATAATGGCTTCTGTTTCATTTTTTATATTTTTATTACATAGTATAAAATATAATCTAAAAAGATATCTTCTATTAAAACAGAAATTAATATTAGCTTTTCTAACTTATGGCTCAAAGAAAAATTTCCTACAAAAATTTGATATTTGATTTTAAGATATCTAACTAAACAATGGGTTAATAATTTAATGACCTTTTTTGCATGTTTTATTTATTCCCCGCAATCTGACATCGCTTAGGTTTTCCTCCTGATTTTGTCTTGCGCTTTTTGAAAAGACATATTATAGATCATTTATGATTTTCTTCAAGATTATGTCAGATAAATCAACTAATAACATGAAATCCTACTACATTGTCAACAATATAGGATTATATTATCAATAATATCTAGTATAGTATCTAAGTTAAGTAGGTCAAATAAGAGGAAGGAAAAAGTTGCTATATAGTATCAAACTGAACTTTAAATTGAACTTTCCCTTGTAAGTGCCATCTTCTTTTAATACGGATGTCTAATTTTATCCCACAACTATTTGTTCTGTTTGATTTATTTTGTAAATTATTCAGTAACCTGTGTAAGACATGATATCTGGTGTTATTACAAACACACAAAATATAACAACAAAATAAACCTTCAAAAATGAAACATAGTTCAATCAAAACTGTAAACCATCCTCCAGCACTATCACCTACTGTGTTTTTATTGTACAAATTATACCATCATTGTAAGCAAGCAAACAAAATTTCTTTGAATGTAATATATCAAATAAACTGATTTCATGTTGATTAAATTGAACATATAATATCCAACTATGATGATTCAAAACCATGAGACTTTTACAGAAAAATAGAAAATGTAAGAATACAATGTTGACAGTGTATGTAGTTAACGGTTTTGCGTATTTTGCAATTAATTATTACTCAAAATATTACTGTCCTCCGCATCTGCAAATTTGATATATTTTCGAATTATCTACTCTCAACATATATACTTGTGGTTGACAGTCAACATGTGTGTTACTTAAAAATACTGATTTCAATAAACTTAAATGACAGTTTCCATTTCCATAACAATAAGTGGAGCAGGATCTATATTTATTTGAATATCTTTAAGGTCCTCCAACGTTGGATCCTGCAGTTGTTTATTTGTGTATAGATGTTTGACATTACAGGAGAATAAACAGGTATATAAGGGCTGGATAAATAACATCAAACCAGCTATAATTATAAAAACACCAGCCGCATAAAATGTGATATCATAACTACCAGTTACATCATACAGAGCACCTGAAATTATAAACCAATTATTCACTTTTATTAGATAAAGGATTGTAAGAGGTTTTCTAAGTGTATCTCAGACACGGACAGCATCAATTACTGACGTCCTCTAAAACTTAGTTATATTGGAATAACTGATGTCTGATTAAAAACCTAGAATAAAACTTTTATTTAATTCAAAAGTATTGTTATCATGATACTAATCTATAGCTTTTAACAGGTGATATCCTCAATCAATAGAAATTTAAAACACAGCGATCAAATAGTTACAAAGATTATATTTTGTAAAATTTTTTACACTAGTACTGCTAAATCTCTATTATTATTCACAGTATATAATATCCTATTTAAAAAAATTAATGATCAGCAGATCTATTGATAAACAATAAAATAAGAATGAAAGTATAAAAAATTTAAATTTCTCTGACTTGAGACAAAGTTTATATATTGATTTTCAATATCAAAGTCAAGGACACTAGCTCATGTGTTTAAATATATATGTTTCACATGTTTGAGTTTCAGAGATCTCACTACATAAAGGTTGACAACCACAGAATATTAAAGACTAAAGAAGGAGCATGCTTTAAATGAAAGATAGCTTGCGATGCAAGGTAACATACGCCCACTGGCAGCTGTCAGAAATAATAAAACAGTCTTTAGTGACTAAAATACGAATTTTCTCATATTGAAGATATTTTTATTAATTTGAATTCAATTACATATATATATATATATGCCAGTTATTTACGCTGAATAATTCCACAAAATTTTTTAAAATCAATATCAATAACCCAAATACAACAAACAATTAAATCACACAGCTCTAATAAAAAAAAAACCAACTTTCGACGGGTTTTAACATAGTCAAGGGCAACAGCTCAAAAACCATTCATCGAAAATGCGTCAAGTTAGAATTTCTCCGAGATCTTATCAATTCCAATGATCACACCAAGTTTCATCAGAATTGGTTGAGAACTGTAGCTTCAATCCTGCTCACGAACTAGTTTTAATAAATTTCGAAGCGTTTTAACAAAGTCAAGGGCAATAACTCAAAAACCATTCATCGCAAATGTGTCAAGTTAGAACTTGTCCGATATCTTATCAATTCCAATGATTATGCCAAGTTTCATCAGAATCGGAAGAAAACTGTAGCTTCAATCCTGCTCACGACCTGTTTTTAACAAATTTCGATGCATTCTAACGAAGTCAAGGACAATAACTCAAAAACCTTTCATCGAAAATGCGCCAAGTCAGAACTTGTCCGGGATCTTATCACTTCCAATGATCACAGCAAGTTTCATCAGAATCGGTTGAAAACTGTAGCTTCAATCCTGCTCACGAACTATTTTTAACAAATGTCGTCGCGTTTTAACAGAATCAAGGGCAGTAACTCAAAAACTGTTCATCGAAAATGAGTCAAATTAGAACTTGTCCGAGATCTTATGAATTCCAATGATTATGCCAAGTTTCATCAGAATCGGATGAAAACTGTAGCTTTAATCCCGCTCACGAACTATTTTTAACAAATTTCGACACGTTTTAACAAAGTCAAGGGCAATAACTCAAAAACCGTTCATCGAAAATGCGGCAAGTTACAACTTGTCCGAGATCTTATCAATTCCAATGATCACACCAAGTTTCATCAGAATCGGTTGAAAACTGTAGCTTCAATCCTGCTCATGAACTATTTTTAACAAATTTCGACGCGTTTTTACAAAGTCAAGGGCAATAACTCAAAAACCTTTCATCGAAAATGCGTCAAGTTAGAACTCGTCCAAGATCTTATGAATTCCAATGATCACATGAAGTTTCATCAGAATCGGTTGAAAACTGTAGCTTCTATTGTGCTCACAAACAAATTTTGACGCGTTTTTCATAAGTTAATGGCATAAACTCAAAAACATTTCATCGAAAATGCGTCAAGTTAGAACTTGTCCGAGATCTTATCAATTTCAATGATAACACCAAGTTTCATCAGAATCGGTTGAAAACTGTAGCTTCTATTGTGCTCACAAACAAATTTTGACGCGTTTTTACAAAGCTTCAATCCTGCTCACAAACTATTTTTAACAAATTTCAACACGTTTTAACAAAGTCAAGGGCAATAACTCAAAAACAGTTCATCGAAAATGCGTCAAGTTAGAACTTGTCCGAGATCTTATCAATTCCAATGATCACACCAAGTTTCATCAGAATCAGTTGAAAACTGTAGCTTCAATCCTGCTCAAGAACTATTTTTAACAAATTTCGAAGCGTTTTAACAAAGTCAAGGGCAATAACTCAAAAACCTTTCATCGAAAATGCGTCAATTAGAACTTGTCCAAGATCTTATCAATTCTAATGATCACACCAAGTTTCATCAGAATCAGTTGAAAACTGTAGCTTCAATCCTGCTCAAGAACTATTTTTAACAAATTTCGAAGCGTTTTAACAAAGTCAAGGGCAATAACTCAAAAACCATTCATCGAAAATGCGTCAAGTTAAACCTCGTTCGAGATCTTATCAATTCCAATGATCACACCAAGTTTCATCAGAATTGGTTGAAAACTGTAGCTTCATTCCCGCTCACAAACTATTTTTAACAAATTTCGACGCGTTTTTACAAAGTCAAGGGCAATAACTCAAAAACAGTTCATCGAAAATGCGTCAAGTTAGAACTTGTACGAGATCTTATCAATTCCAATGATCACACCAGGTTTCATCAGAATCGGTTGAAAACTGTAGCTTCAATCCTGCTCACGAACTATTTTTAACAAATTTCGAAGCGTTTTAATAAAGTCAATATCTCAAAAACTGTTCATCAAAAATATCTCAAATTCGAACTTGACCGAGATCTTATCAATCTTAAGCATCACACCAAGTTTTATCAAAATCAGATCAAAATTGTAGTCTCTATAGTGCTCACAAGAAATGTTGACGGACAGGGGCAACGACAATATACGACCACATATTCATGTGAAATGAAAAAGGTCTGATCGGGGAGGAAGAATGATATGCGCAATTCATTGAATCACAACTCTTATTTTTAAAATGACTTATTCCACAATATTAAATATATAGCTGATATCATCAATATAACATTATAACTCTAGATATTAATATTTATTATTAAACTAGTGTCCAAAAGAAACGATACCACCTGTTTGCAACGACATAAAAGAAAAACTAAACAATGCAGAAGTTTAGGATTGGTGTTATGCTTTTGAGAAATCCTTTCACAACATCTGTACAAAAATTTCATTTCAATAAAATCTGTACAACCAATATGACAAGCCTTTAAAGATGGGTGGGGTCGAAAAAAACATTTCGTTAGAGCACTGATCACAGAAACAACGGGAAATGTCACACCACACGTCACAAAGTCAAGTCAGTAGCGGGTATGTCAACCGTGAGCATCATTACATGCCAGAACACGCCTACGGACTGATGCCGTCAAACGTCTGATGACGTTGGGAGTGATGCGTTGCCATTCCTCGAGGAGACATCGTTCCAAGTCTTGGACGTTGACTGGAGGCACACGGCGATGTCGGATTTGCCGATCGAGGTGGTCCCATAAGTGCTCGATGGGATTCATGTCCGGTGAACATGCGGGCCATGGCAAAACCTGTACCTTGGCGTTGGCAAGGAAGTTCTGTGTCAATCTTGCTGTGTGTGGCCTTGCATTGTCATGTTGGAAAAAGAGTCCACGAGGCTGTTGCTGAATAAAGGGCACCACAACAGGCCGTAGGATGTCATCAATATAACGCTGTGCATTCAGGTTTCCACGAATTACTACAAGCCTCGTTTTGACGTCACCACATATGCCACCCCAAACCATTAACCCTCCACCTCCAAACGGCCGGACCTGTTGGATACAGTTAGGCGCCAAACGTTCACCAAATCGTCGGTATACAAGCTGCCGTCCATCGTTTTTGAAGATGAGGAATCTGCTCTCATCAGAGAACATAACATGTGCCCAGTCCCGCCGTTGCCAACGTCGAACTCGCCTGGCCCAGATCAGTCTGTTGTTCTGGTGTCGAGGCGTCAGGAGCGGTCCGCGGTAGGGATGACGTGGCCGGATACCATACTGCCGTAGTCTCCTGTAGACGGTCTGTCGACTGATCCTGTGTCCCAGTGCTGTAGCCGCCGTGGACGTCGCTGTTACGGTGCGGTTCCTCAGGTGTAATACCCGGATGTAACGATCTTCACGGGGCGTGGTTACTCGTGGTCTTCCACTCCTGGGCCTGTCTGACGTCTGACCTGTCTGACGTAACCGCTGCATCAACCTGGTGATAGTGATGCGTGCGCAGCCCAATCTTCTGGCAAACGTCGACGTGTGTCGGTCCTTGTTGGACCATTCCAACGGCTCTCTCTCTCGATGGCTGTCAAACGTGGCATATCTTGTGTTCTTTTTGTTGCTGTGATATCAACGTGTCTGATCAGCCGTTTTATACAGTTTTTATGCACGTGCAGAACATGCTAGAGAGGGAAATGTCACTTTCACGAAATTTACGTTTTTTCCCGGAAGTGATCACATGTTCCCGGTATTGTTATCGACTATGCTGTGTTTGGGATGTGCAATACGAATTGGCATGTTTTCATATTAGACAATTCACTTAGTAAAAAACAATTTTGAAAATAATTTATTTTGGACACTACTTTATTTACATTATTTATAGGCCGACATATTATACACATTTTAATGTCAACTTTTGTACACTATAATATTCATATCACTTCTACAGGGTAGTACTAAATAGTCTATCTGAAATAGTCTAGAGATTCATAATTTTGTGTACAAATTGCAAAAAGGTTGATACTGTTCTACAAAAGATTGCTTTTTTCTTACTCATAAAGAATTTGGTCATGATATGATTTGCAGACTTTAACATGCAACAGTAGTTGACTTTTGCTCTGATAGATTAATTCTGCAATGTAGCTAGTTATATACGTTTGTACCAAAGATGTAGAATGGCTTTTATATATTTGATGGTAAAGAGTTCAAAATATTTCCAGGTTAAATAATAACGAGAAAAAGAAGATGCCATGACAATCCAGTATATTTCAATGAAAAATGATTACAAATTACAAATTGATTGTATCATTGTTTCATTGCCTTTCAATAGATCTTAAACCCAACCCTCAAGAGCAATTTGTTCATTAAATTTAATAGAATTTAAAAGCTATTATTAAGTAAGTTAAGTTATATACTAAGTGATAACACATCAAGGTCACTGCACAGTTATCTTAATAATTTATTTGAATTTACCTTCTGTAAATTGAATACACATATGAAGGGAAGTTTATATTGATTTTCAAACAGGTTTATGTACTTTATCTTGACATAAACTGCTATTGTAGTAACCTGATATTTCTTATCTATTACATCAAGTGTACTGTATCCTTACACTTAATCAGTATTGTACTCAGATAAAATTCTTAGACAAAGAAAATGTTTCTTGGAATCTGGTATTGTTATATCCAAAAAATTATATGAAGAAAAGTAAATTACCTGCAATTGGTGGTCCAACCAGATTGGCTATTCCTTGTGTTAATAACATCAAACCATAGGCATTGGCTAACTTCTCTAAACTTAAATATTGAACTAACATGATGGTTTGTAAGGTGTAATTGGCACTTATAAAGAACCCAAATCCAGCTCCTAGTGTTCCCAGGACAGCATAGGACCCAGTGAAAGGCACAAATACCATTGTTAAGCCAGCAAACACACAGGACAATCCATACAGTAGACTGAGATTTCCACATCTATCACCAAAAGCACCATATAATATCTGACCAATTGTATTCACTATACCAATTATAGACAACAGGAATGAAGCTCTCTCTTCTGATATACCAAGTTCTATAGCATTATCTGCCAGAAAAACATACGGAACATCATACCATAAATATAACAGGAAGTTAGAGAAGGCAAACAACAGGAATAATTTGTTGCTTAGGATCCCCAGATCAAACATATTTGCAAAAAACCTCTTCAAAGGTTTGGATATTTTAAAGATCTTTAAAACAGGATATTTTTGGAATATATCATTGTCATCATCATCTTCATCATCTTCAGAATACTTATATAGTTCTGGACAACTACTGGATTTCATTTGATTACCTTGAATATTCATTAAATTTCCACGATAATACAGATCATTTCTTAACAAGGGTAGATAAGAAGACACACGATGAATGCTTGCCTTTGGAACTTTCTTTTTTTGTTGCCAGACATTTTTCGACTCAGTCTTGAGGTCACCATTTACATGTGGAGTCAAGGGCTCCATTTCATTTGCTGGTTCACCCATTCCATTTAAAAGATGACCATTATTAGTTTCATTGTTCACTGGTTTCAGTTCTATCTCATCATTAGTAGTAATAGTCATAACTTTAGATTCTTTCTCCTTGTGATCTACTCCCTCAGAATCAGGCTGACTTAAACTACGAAAATATCTGTGTAATGTCTGCTCTAAATTAGATCCATTCTTTCTTATCTCATTAATAAGTTCGACTGGAATATCTGCTGTTTGTTTGTTAAGGTAAGTTGGTAGATGAATCTGAGAATGACTTAGGACTTCCAATTCAAACTCTTCATCTCTACGTTCAGCTTTATGTGACGCAACAGAATCCTCACTTCCACTGTCTACCCTACTTCGACCACGTGATGGTATACTCTGCTTAGAAATAGTACGAGACATTTTGTCAAAGGCTTCAATTGCACGTTGTAGTTTTTGTTCTGGGGAAAATTCAAGAGGTCTAAATAATGCCCCAGAAATACTGAGATTTAAAACAATACCACCTAATATTAACAATGTTCCTCTCCAACCATACTCTTGTATTAAATATTCTGTTAAAGGAGCAAATATGAATGTACCAATACCTGAACCACATACAGCCAAACCTGTTGTTAACGCTCTTTTCTTTTTAAAATAATATGCAACCATTATCATGGATGTCACATAACAAACAGACATACCTGATCCAGCAATCAATCCAAAAGTCACACACAACATGTTTATGGATGTAGCGAATGAGCTCAGAACAAATCCTGTAGCAGACACAAGCCCTCCAGCAATTGTAACAGCTCGGCAGCCATACTTTGAACTCAGAGCACTTCCTAATGGTCCCAGTATCATTGGGATACTCATGAACAATGAACCAACCCATGCTGTCTTACTCTTGCTGTCTCCAAAATAATCAAGGAGCTCAGTATAAAGAACACCGAATGAAAATGCACACCCATCACAGATTAAACTTATCAAGAAGGAGGCTAAAACAATTACCCATCCATACCCTCCGTCAGGGGCAGGTGGTAAAGTTATAGTTGAGTCAGAAGAGGATTCTGAACTCTCTGATTCACCAGAAGTACTGGTAAGGCGCTGGCGCACTGCAGACTTTGTTTCTGCCATTTTCTATCACACTGACTAGTTTTATCACTATAATCAATATGTTTATTATGATCACTATGTTTATCAATTAATGAATCTGAACTATAAAATTCAGCAGTACTATATGAAAATATAATGGATAAACAACTTTTAGTCATTGGTCTATAAAGATGTAAAAGGCTTGGAGTGGCAGATTTTAATACTGAGCTCCTTAATTTCCGTTGATTTTGTAGGTCTGCCATATAGCTGTTGCCAGATTTATATCTCCTGAAAAACATAAAAAGATCACATTCTTATTCTTTTTTTTAAAAAAAAATCTAGATTGTTAATATGATAACTTAGTTCAAAAATTCAAGATAATACCAAAACATTATCATTTCAATGGATGTAGTCACTGACTTTGCCAGTAGATGGACTTGAATAGGATGCTTTTTGTAAGTTATTCTTAATCTTACAATTAAGTTAAGAGTAGTTATAATCATGAACTCAAATGAAATGAATACTATGCATGAGTAAGCTTATATCATACAAAAAATGTTTTGTTTGTTAAGGTAAGTTGGTAGATGAATCTGAGAATGACTTAGGACTTCCAATTCAAACTCTTCATCTCTACGTTCAGCTTTATGTGACGTAACAGAATCCTCACTTCCACTGTCTACCCTACTTCGACCACGTGATGGTATACTCTGCTTAGAAATAGTACGAGACATTTTGTCAAAGGCTTCAATTGCACGTTGTAGTTTTTGTTTTGGGGAAAATTCAAGAGATCTAAATAATGCACCATAAGAGTAGTTATAATCATGAACTAAAATGAAATGAATACTATGCATGAGTAAGCTTATATCCTAAAAAAAAATGTTCACTTTTAAATTCAATTCAACTTGCACATATTTCAATTTCATGCTACATGGTAGACTATTATAAATTTGTACAAATCCCCTGGATAATAACTTTATAAAGTAAATTAGAAAGCTTACATCAAGTATGTCTGTTCACCTGTTAATAGGGCTTTAGGCTACCAAATTGTAATCAATAAAGCAATGCATCATATAAATAGGTCACTCTTGGCTACCTTTATGGCTTTGTTGACTACATAAATAACAATAAATTGTGTAGCAAACTAAAAAAGTTCTTTTTATTATAAAATTTTCTTATCAAGGAGACATGAAGCAGAACTAACCACCATTTGTAGCTGTATTACAAAATAAAAAAACCTTCTTCAGAAAAATAAATTAAGTTCAAGTATTTTTATTCAAAAAATGACCCCACCAAAATTGAAATATAAATTATATCAAGTAACTTGTGCTACAGCAAAAGTCAAATCTAACAGTATATTGTATTCAACAAAGTGATAATGGTAGCTTCTGTATCATCCTTGCTGATTATAGAGTTCCAAATATCACTGTTTCACCAAATAAGAGGAAGAAGAATATGAAGAGGCATGATCTGTAGTCTTTAAAGAATTATAACAATGCTGACATTAAAAAAATAACCCTGTACCAAAACCTCTTGTTTGATCTGTCCATTCCTTTACTCAACACATAAAAAACTCAATTTATTTCCTTTCATGTTTTACTCAACAACTCCTTTTTCATGGATTCCTCCAATGTATAATTTATTCAATAACTTATAAACCTCTGATATATTTATCAAAAATTTAGTCCACAGTTGTCTAAAATCTGTAACTATAGATTTTACCAGAAGCTTTTATATACATATTTTTTTCACAGGCTAATGAGTGCTGTTAATTCCTTCCCTTACTCCCTTTAATCGTACTTTTTTTCTCTTAATAATTTATGTTATCAGGATGTTGGTTAGAGAAATAGAAAGATACCACCCCCGCCTTTTTTAATTTCATCTTTAATGTATTACATAATTATTCAATGATCATTAAATACTCCACTCTATCGTCCATTTACCTATGAACTCTGTGATGTCATATTATATGTTAAATTTTATAATTTTATATACGGTAAGCTTATTATAGGATTCTTTATTTGTGTATTCAAAATTATTCTTTAGGAAAAATTCAATAAAGAATGGAGTTTTACGTCCTTATTTTCTGCACCATATAGGCTCATTAATACAGAAGGAAAAATAGAAGAGCCACCAATATTTTACTTCTCAAGCTTCTGTAAGCAATTTAACCTTAATACAGAGTTCACTGACACCAAGGCAAGAAAACTAGAACAAATAATGACCTAGTAAGATAAATTCTTTCTACTGTATACTGGCCCATATCTAATCTAACATGGACTAGGACTGCTGACTTTCAACTTTAAAGGTCTATTTAAAAGAGATGAATATGCAGTTTAAAGTTAACACAGTAATAGTAATGGTTACTATAGGTATTGAAATTATCCAATACACAGTTTAAAGAGAAATTTCAGCTATATCAAAGGGACGGGTGTCTATAGAAATAGGAAAAGTAAGCTTAATACCTAGTATGAGATATTTCTAGTACTGGTACCTACTTCTGAAGACTAAGCTTATTTGCATATATTCAAGACAAAACCAACCTCTAAAATGACCTTTCCTTATAAGACAAAGCAAATTATACCTATTCACAAAATATAACACTTCAACGAATGATCTACATTAGCCTGTTTTGTTCATATTATATCATCAACCTATTAATGATGTAAGCTTGAACATCTTTATTTGAATGCCTCAGTATACTGGTGTTGACAATTATACCAGAATGCCTTACTAACTGAGGACAAATTTTTAAAAAGATGTGAAATAGACAAGAATAAAGCAATCCTTACAGTTTCCTTATCCTATATGCCGCCTATAAGCATAAATTATTGAATGTATCATAATCACTTTGCCAATTATGGTAATTTTAATTTGAGTAGAAAATATCAACTCCAACACTGGGCTACTAAATGAGAATAAATTTGTCAATGCCTTAAATAAATTATTATTTGGAAAAATGATCAAACCTTACATTTATAATGAGCCAAAGAAAATAATATTTTAAGATAAATGACATAATTGAAAACTTCATTAAGCTTATATAAACTAAAAGACAAAAAATAAATAATTCAGAGCTCACTGAGGTCATGTTGTATTTTCATAAATAAAGGAAAAGTTAGGCATGTCAGCTGATTACAGTCCAGTCAGTATAGAGTAGAATTTCATTTATTATTATTCAAGGTTTGACATTGATTTTCCAGCTGTGTAGCCTATGTTGTTAGTATGTGGAGATGAATCCTGCCTACCACATCATTAGAAATAATCAATGAAATAAATACAGCTGTGCAGTTCTTTCAAAAAATATTGTGCACCATAAAATGAAAGGTACTCTGTTGAAAACAAGTCACAGGAAAGAACAAGACAGCAAGTGCAAAATCTTTGTCCTTTTTTTTTACAGTCGATGACAGTTCCACAGACACAGAAATGCAGAATTTTTATCGATGATTGTATCCATTTCTTACCTCATATCCTTGAAATGAAAAATAACTATCAGATAAATTCGATTGGTGGAGGCTCTTCAAACATTATCAACGATAAATAAACTTTAAAACGGAAATTAATCGTAATCTAGCACAGCGAAATTCTACTGCGAACTGCTGCTATAGTGGAAAGCAACCAGTTTTGTCACAAAGCTTATTTATACGACCTTCACCTTTACAGCTGATCTAATAGCCTCTTTCTGACATGATATAAACAAACCGAAAGTAGTATCAAATGTCAACAATCTTTTTGATCATGCTTTGGTAATGAATGAAAATCGTCTGTAATGACATAATAACATATACCTAGAAAGAGGATAAATCGGACCATGGTCAATTTCTACGCTTATTAATCCATATTGACAAACCCAAATGCAGAGTGAGATTCCGGAAAAGTGAGCGTGCTCTGTCTCGCTAGCGAATCTAGCCAGTTAAGTAGTAGGAGGGCCTTCACAGTGGAGCTCAAATATATAGTTTTTGATACAAGCCAAAACAAGAATGACCCCGAGGCTGAAAAAGGGGAAGCTGTGATAAGGATAGGCCCTATGAAGACCTAATAGGCTATGTTAGAATAAATGTGGCTCGTTAAAAGGATAGCCTACTACCTCTAAGTCTTAGAATTGACATTTAAGGTCTCAAACTTGGCCAACAAGTGTATATATTCATTAGTTGGATTTACCAGGTGCCATGACTAAAGAGCAGAACCTCTATATAAGACTATAATTCCATAAAACTAAATAATTTTTAAAACACGCTTCTAAGCATATTTCAAAATTAAATTGAAAGTAATGCCGTATCACTATATGTTGTTAAATAATTAAAGAATAAAATACTTTAGTCACTCTTAAAAGGTGTCTTCATACTTGTTTTATGATGTTTCAAAATTACTTAGTTTAATGAATTATTACTTAGTTTAATGGATTAATTGGATTGTAAAAGGATTATTTTGTATAGTTATGACACCAGGTAAGTCGACTGATAGAACACAGACTCATTTTGGAAAAGTCTACAAATTTGAATTTGTTGTAAGAGGTAGTATACCTGTGACATTAGGTCAACTTGAAGTAAGTTCAATTGATGCTTACAAAATGTTTAGAAGTAGGATTGAATGTACGAATGGAAGACGTCCGGATGATCTTAAATGAACTGGATGCTGATGCTGATGCTGTTGCTCTAAGCTAAGACGATCTCATCGTTTGTTAAGGCGAAACTATTTCGCTCAAAGACCAAATGTTATTTGACATATTGATGGATATGACAAACTTAAGTCTTATGGTTTGTGTATATACGGGTGAATAGATCGGCTTTCCAGAAAAATAATTTCAATAATAGTGGCTAAAAATATACAACACAAATAACAACCCTGCAGTAATAGGAGGTTATTTCTTTAAAGTGGTTACAGAATGTCAAGGTTGTCAAAGCATTTCGAGAGGTGATCGTGGAGCAGAAAATACCACCCTTAGTTCCTGTCAAAAATTCCTTAGAAGGAATGACACAGACTCATGGTGGAAAATGTTTCTTATACGGAAAAAGTACAATCAAACCAACGGATAGAAAGTTCGTGGAGTTTTCTGAGGAAATCGTGTATACAGCATTGGACGGATTTATTTATCAGTTTAATCACGGATGGCGAGTTTGAAGGCGATAGCCTCAACAAGAGTTTAGTTCGATTCTGCTTCACAGTCCTGTTCAGGTTTTCATTTCTGTATTATTTCATTAAAGGTATAGGTGTGTCGTTGTTTACCAATCATACCCTAGTCTCAGAAATGGGAATATTTTAGCTTAGTCAATCAGAAATATTGTTCTCAGTCGAGCCTTCAAATCTATGTGTGTCCATAATCATTCGCCGTTGAAAGTTACAAAGACGAGTCGTCTTTTCTTGAGACACTGCCATATATATAGACATCGATAGAAATGGGAAAAGAAATTCCTAGTTTGAGTGAGATATTTTTGAAGGAATTATACGATTTTCGTACATTTCTAGTACTTTTGAAGACTATTTACATATTCAAAACTCAAATCACCCCAAAATGGCACACCTGTCCCTTTAAAGTCTTACAGAGGGCATTCGGGGGTAGAGCAAACAGTCTGTAGAAATACTAGAACTGTACAAAATCGTCTAATTCCATCAAATGGTCATCAAACAAGAAAATCCACTCTATTTGTTTCGTTCATAAGTTTATATTCTCCCTTCAAATTGGAGTATCCAATACTACGCTACTGCGTAATTAGATGTAATATAATATCTCTGTGGTAATTATTCAGTCATTAACTTTCTTCAAAATAGAGGATTTGAGATAAACGAGTTGTCAATGAAACCTTCAAATACATATAATTACGGATACATGTGGCTATAAGAAGGCTAAAAATTCGACTGTAAGCTGTGAAGACTTATACTGATTATCTTAGCTGAACAATTCTTGTTACTGAGACCAAGACACGATTACACAAAATTCCATCTGTAGGACTAAAGCTTGTGATCATGATGTTTACGACGTATGTGTTGTAATAATGACCGATTAAAATCTTAGTATTTCGGCTAGTGTTGAATGATTCAAATAACATCGTTGTCAAGTTTCAGTGTTCGGGGAACCATTGTTATAAGGCTATCATCCTTCCATTGAAGGTCTAAAGTCGTCTAATTGTCAATCATAGCTAAATTTTTCGCCAAATTGAAATCGTTACTGATTTGAATGAATAAAATTAACTGTTTTTGATCAAAATTCTTAAAATTCTTTTTCAAGCCAAACTTATATTATTTGTTGCAGTTTTTAATGATGCATTGGACAGGTTGGAAAAATAGTTCTGTTACTTAACGTGACGATAAAATAATTGGTCCAATGTGAGAGCAGAAGTGCGGATACATACTTTGAACAGTTAATATATTTTTCCCCAATAAAATGTTGGGTGGCGTTGTCGTTGTAAAGAACAGTTTACACTGCTCTGGTGACATTGAATTAACTTTAGTCTGAATAGAGGGGTATTAACAGAGAATTGCGTCCCTTTATATCTATACCCCTATTATAATTTCTCAATGATTACAATATTTCATTTGACGATACAAGCACTATATTTGCAATGAATATTTCTTATGAAGAAGCTAAAGAAAAAATTTCGTCGGCCATTCAGATTTTTTGTTTTTTTCAGGATAGGTTTAGGAATTAGTTCGAAACGATATACTTAATGTCTTAATAAACCAGGCCAAAATCAGCTTGTTATATGACTGATATACATAGGCTATATTTTTTTAAGCAGAATGTCGCCAAGTGGCATTTGAAAATGGAAGAAATCGCGATGGTCATTTTATGCTTTTTGAAAAAGTACCATCTGATCAACATTGGAGCCAAATATCATGCTTTTCTCACCAAGTGAGAGTAAGAATATTTGTGTATATTCGGGGGCGATTTCAAACAGAACGCGTGAAATTTACTTCATTTTAGGTAATCAAGGTTTTTATAGTTTTAATTACTGTTTATCTTAACTAAAACGAAGAAAACAATGCCCTTGTTTGTTTTCGAATCGTCCCAGATTTGAAAGATATCTTTGTTCGAGTTAAGTCCACTTTGTAGCAACATGGTTACATGGTAGAATAAACTTCTTAGTTTCAGAAAAAAGAACAGAGGATATAAAGAGAGTGCAAGAGCCTCATCAGGAATAATCTTGTAACACAAGGACTCACGAATATTCTTGCTTGACCAATCTCATTCAAATCTATATTTGGTCCAGTTTTGATGTTTCTTGTATCCACCACCCAATAAGTTCTCACCAAATTCTTGATGCTTTGTTTGAATGGAATGGGAGAGAAATTTAATGGTTAGTTTCATGCCATAAAAGTATATTTTGGTGGTTAAAATCGAGAAATGGATATGGGCAATCTGAAGCTTGGATAAGGTTGTTGATACGTTGACATTTAAGAAATAAATTTCATCATTAAATAAATATTGTTTCTTGAAAAGATTCTAGAATTGTATGACAGGGGTACTTAGATATGCTTCAACATGACTTTTGCATTATTCAGATTTATCACTCGGCCTCTCTCGTTCTGGAAATTGCAAAAAAAAGTCGACAATGTTTTTCTTTAAAGATAACCCATCAGATTTATTAAAGATTTCAGAAAAATTCAAAAAACAGAAAATAAAGAAACAACCGCAATACAGACAGCAAAAATATCTGTTGAACTCAAAACACAAAACTATTAAAGCTGTATCATTCATTCAAAGTCTAGAATAATAAAATATTGCACACAATACCATAAATAAATAGTTGTCAATCTGATTAAAATACAACTTATATAGTACCGTGTTTCCAGTCACCTTTAATACAATACAAATTAAGTTTCGACACCGAATAACGCTCAACAATGATTAGACTGGGTTGTATTGAGGTATTTGTTATTTTTGAAAGCTAGAAACTAACTACAAAATGTCTAATGGTGTCTAATTGGACACGATATTAATCTGTATTTTAATCAGATTGTTCTCTGGCTATACCATAGATTGCGACACATATCTAGAGAAGGTACACAACTCACACGATGGCAAATATAACAATTTGTAAAATATCACTAATTAGTATCAACACCAAAAAATAAAAATAACATTTAAATATTTAAATTTGTAACTGCCATATTAAAATCTCCATAATTGTAAAAGATAAAAGATAAAATTCAAAAGCCCGAGATCATCTTCCCCAAACCAATACAAAGATCTTGTGGTCAGAATCTAACGACGAACAAAGCTCAATTCTTCAGAAGCAAGTCAACAAAGATATGTCTAATTCATGCATATTTTATTTTGGATAGTAATTTCAGTAGGTAAGAAAACCCCAGGCTTTTGAGAAGCTGTAGCGCCAGCACTACCCGTCGGTTTGTTCAAAACTTCGATCACAATAAATGTAACAAGGCTCCGATATATTTCACATTTACACTTTACTTTCGCCTTCTTCAGGCGCCGATCTTTTTCTCACTGAAGCAGTACGGTTTGCAAGACCGCCACTCGTTTTCGGGTGTGCGTTCGATACAGCGTTTGGTGTAGGTTCAGTCGGTTGACTTGGTTTAGGAGTTGGTTTCAGACACTGGGCTAGGTTCACTATTTCACCCTGTATGTTTGACAAAGCTTGGACGACATTACACAACGCTTTCTGATTTTCGGACATTAATCTCCGTATAAATTCCACGTCGTCCATCATACGGTTATTATCCTTACTATCCGCTTGTAGTTGTTGTAAACGCAAGTCTAAAAGTTTCTGTTGACGCATAATAGCGTCTAATTGGGGTATTGCTAAAGTCGTTGCAATGGGTAAGTTTGCCACAGAATTTCTTCTTCCTTGGGATTTAGCTGCTTGTCTTCGTCTACACGGCTGTTGCTGTGGGTTTTGGGAAGACAGTTTTACTGAAATAGAAAAAATTATAATCAAAGAAAATATCAAAAAGTGATATTAGTCTATAAGTACACATTTTAAAAAGGAAA
>NW_008707617.1:3506173-3510744 GCF_000327385.1 Lottia gigantea | reverse complement strand
TGAGGATCCCCTACATTATAACTTCACAATAGTCGTCTTATAGATACTACACTGTCACTACAACAATAGTCGTCTCATAGATACTACATTATAACTTCAACAATAGCCGTCTCATAGATAATACATTATAACTTCAACAATAGTCGTCTTATAGATACTACACTGTCACTACAACAATAGTCGTCTCATAGATAATACATTATAACTTCAACAATAGTCGTCTTATAGATACTACACTGTCACTACAACAATAGTCGTCTCATAGATACTACATTATAACTTCAACAATAGCCGTCTCATAGATACTACATTATAACTTCAACAATAGTCGTCTCATAGATAATACATTATAACTTCAACAATAGTCGTCTTATAGATACTACACTGTCACTACAACAATAGTCGTCTCATAGATACTACATTATAACTTCAACAATAGTCGTCTCATAGATAATACATTATAACTTCAACAATAGTCGTCTTATAGATACTACACTGTCACTACAACAATAGTCGTCTCATAGATAATACATTATAACTTCAACAATAGTCGTCTTATAGATACTACACTGTCACTACAACAATAGTCGTCTCATAGACAATACATTATAACTTCAACAATAGTCGTCTTATAGATACTACACTGTCACTACAACAATAGTCGTCTCATAGATAATACATTATAACTTCAACAATAGTCGTCTTATAGATACTACACTGTCACTACAACAATAGTCGTCTCATAGATAATACATTATAACTTCAACAATAGTCGTCTTATAGATACTACACTGTCACTACAACAATAGTCGTCTCATAGATAATACATTATAACTTCAACAATAGTCGTCTTATAGATACTACACTGTCACTACAACAATAGTCGTCTCATAGGTACTACATTATAACTTCAACAATAGTCGTCTCATAGATAATACATTATAACTTCAACAATAGTCGTCTCATAGATAATACATTATAACTTCAACAATAGTCGTCTCATAGATAATACATTATAACTACAACAATAGTCGTCTAGTAGATACTACATTGTAACTTCAACAATAGTCGTCTCATAGATAATACATTATAGCTTCAACAATAGTCGTCTCATAGATAATACATTATAACTTCAACAATAGTCGTCTCATAGGTAATACATTATAACTTCAACAATAGTCGTCTCATAGATAATACATTATAACTTCAACAATAGTCGTCTCATAGATAATACATTATAACTTCAACAATAGTTGTCTCATAGATAATACATTATAACTTCAACAATAGTCGTCTCATAGATAATACATTATAACTTCAACAATAGTTGTCTCATAGATAATACATTATAACTTCAACAATAGTTGTCTCATAGATAATACATTATAACTTCAACAATAGTCGTCTCATAGATACTACATTATAACTTCAACAATAGTCGTCTCATAGATACTACATTATAACTTCAACAATAGTCGTCTCATAGATACTACATTATAACTACAACAATAGTCGTCTAGTAGATAATACATTATAACTTCAACAATAGTTGTCTCATAGATAATACATTATAACTTCAACAATAGTCGTCTCATAGATAATACATTATAACTTCAACAATAGTTGTCTCATAGATAATACATTATAACTTCAACAATAGTTGTCTCATAGATAATACATTATAACTTCAACAATAGTCGTCTCATAGATACTAACTTCAACAATAGTCGTCTCATAGATAAAACGTTATAACTTCAACAATAGTCGTCTCATAGATACTACATTATAACTTCAACAATAGTCGTCTCATAGATACTACATTATAACTACAACAATAATCGTCTCATAGATACTACATTACAACTTCAACAATAGTCGTCGCATAGATACTACATTATAACTACAACAATAATCGTCTCATAGATACTACATTATAACTACAACAATAGTCGTCTCATAGATAATACATTATATCTTCAACAATAGTCGTCTAATAGATACTACATTATGACTTCAACAATAATCGTCTCATATATACTACATTATAACTACAACAATAGTCGTCTCATAGATACTACATTAAAACTACAACAATAATCGTCTCATAGATACTACATTATAACTTCAACAATAGTCGTCTCATAGATAATACATTGTAAATTCAACAATAGTCGTCTCATAGATACTTCAATATAACTTCAACAATAGTCATCTCATAGATAATACATTATAACTTCAACAATAGTCCTCTCATAGATAATACATGATAACTACAACAATAGTCGTCTCATAAATACTACATTATAACTACAACAATAGTCATCTCATAGGTAATACATTATAACTTCAATAATAGTCATCTCATAGGTAATACATTGTAACTTCAATAATAGTCATCTCATAGGTAATACATTATAACTTCAACAAAAGTCATCTCATAGGTAATACATTATAACTTCAACAATAGTCGTCTCATAGATAAAACATTATAACTTCAATAATAGTCATCTCATAGATAATACATTATAACTTCAACAATAGTCGTCTCATAGATACTACATTATAACTACAACAATAGTCGTCTCATAGATAATACATTATAACTTCAATAATAGTCATCTCATAGATAATACATTATAACTTCAACAATAGTCGTCTCATAGATAATACATTATAACTACAACAATAGTCGTCTCATAGATAATACATTATAACTACAACAATAGTCATCTCATAGATAATACATGATAACTACAACAATAGTCGTCTCATAAATACTACATTATAACTACAACAATAGTCATCTCATAGATACTACATTATAACTACAACAATAGTCGTCTCATAGATAATACATTATAACTTCAACAATAGTCATCTCATAGATAATACATTATAACTTCAACAATAGTCATCTCATAGATAATACATGATAACTACAACAATAGTCGTCTCATAAATACTACATTATAACTACAACAATAGTCATCTCATAGGTAATACATTATAACTTCAATAATAGTCATCTCATAGGTAATACATTGTAGCTTCAATAATAGTCATCTCATAGGTAATACATTATAACTTCAACAATAGTCATCTCATAGGTAATACATTATAACTTCAACAATAGTCGTCTCATAGATAATACATTATAACTACAACAATAGTCATCTCATAGATACTACATTATAACTTTAACAATAGTCGTCTCATAGAAACAACAATATTACCTTAACAATGGTCCAATATTTCTTTGGAAAACCCCGTTACTGCCCAAAAAACCGGACACATCAGATCACTTAATAATGTTAAGCAACTAAAGGGCTAATTTCATGTTGATGAAGAGGCAGAAATTTCAATGAAAAGATCAACATAATAGAACTTCAAAGAAAAATAAATTCTACTTACCTTACTATTTGGCGCGAATATATAAATAATACATAAGAAAGGAATGGCGGGAAGGAATAATATCAGGTAGATTAGTTTGCGGTACCAACTTAAAGACTGCAGAAAACCCATCTCAGATCCATACCATATACTTGTCATATGCTGCTGGCAATTTGGATGGGCAACAAACTGAAAGTAAACAAGAAATTCATGTTTATCTGATAAACCTCAAAGCATAAAACCTACAGCTAAAGTTGGTCCTTGTGGAACGTTTCTTGTGGGGTTTAACATACTTTTCATCTAGATCATTGTGTGCTTCTGACGTCTTCTCCACTAAAGGCATCCCAACCAAAACAATATCAATTATCAAAAGTCTTTAAAAAATCAAAAACAGAGAAATAATCTTGACTCTGATTGTGAACACACCTAAAAGAGCTGATTATCGAAAAAAGTTTTTTCGGAAGTTGAGCTTGTATGTTTATTTCTATATTATCTAATATGTTATAATGTAGAAAATAGAAAACTTATCTTATCCACCTACAATATTAAATATGATCTTTGGACTCTCCAGGTGGAATTCATATTAAACAAGACTAAATTTCTTATAATATAATGTAGCAAGATACTACACGATACAAAGCATCTGGGTAGTGCAATCTTAAAACAGAGTCATCGATTAACTCAAACTGATATTTTGTGGTTATTTCTCTCCGTCTCTCTGTTAATCGAATTGCCTTTTAGAGGTTGCATTCTACAGGTTTTTGTTTATTAAAGCTTTTTTGTGTTACTGTATAATTTACAACGTGAAATATCGGTTTCCATTTTTAGATATTTCAATGTAAAACTGTATTAGTAGCCCTGACTAATTATAATGCACTTAAAATAAAACATCTGAATAAACCTTTACCTTTCTTTCTTCATAACTCACGGCCATTTTCAATCTAAATAAAGGATCCTTTTTAGCAGCTTCGCCACTCCCTTCACTAAGAACAGCCTCTACTTCCGTCGTACCTCGACATAAATCCATTAATTCACATGCAAAGTTCATACACTGTTCCACTAGACTTAAATAATCACTCTGAAATAAAAGATCATTAATACATTAAATAATTTATTTGTTCTCTAAACGATAAAGTGAAATCCGTGCATTTGTTATTTATTTTGGATTCAAATTGGTGTTT
>NW_008707617.1:3501111-3506123 GCF_000327385.1 Lottia gigantea | reverse complement strand
TATGTATTTTATGTGATACTGCTCATAGAAGCCAATAAGAAAAATAAGAAAAGTTTAAAAGACAAAAAAATTAAGGCCATGATTAACCATCGACTAGGAACAATATCGATGATATATAGACAAACTACTAGAAGCTTTTCTTTAACCTACATGATGCAAGCTCTAGATTTAGATGTTTAAATCTGCGATTATTACATCAGGGGTTTACGTTCTAAATTTACCAAGCTGAAGTTACCACAATAAAGGTCAGTAACTGTTTGTTATCGAAGAAGCAGTATTTCTGATGAAATGAGATTATTTAACCAATGGATAAAGTAAACTGTCCAGTCTAAATCTGAATTGGCCAGTAACAAGATTGTAAAATTATTCTTAAGAGTCCTGACAGGATTCACAATAGTTTCATTATATATGTTGCCTATTCATCGGGTAACAATGTTTATTGAACCTGATGGTGCCTGGTTGGACGCCGTAAGAAACTTCCTGATTAACTCTATAAATTAAACTAATATGTTCACGTCTAAAATGTATTCTTAGTCACGAATAATTGGTCTATTCGTAGTAAATTGCCTGTATTGAAGATTTTAGATGTAAAAACCCTATTTCATATGATTTCTTCTGACCCTAATTGAGAATCATTTTATTGCGTATAAACCATTTGTGATACAAAACTTCTTAAAGAAAACAGCAACATTAACAACGTATTCTTATGTATGGTAATTAGAAAGCAACCCGTTAAATGTGTTTTAACAATCATTGTTAAATAATTCTGAGGACATTGGTGTGTCGATTCAATCCAAAAAGATATAATAAGAGATCCACGAACAAATGTAAAAGAAAAAGTTAAGAGGCAGTCTATATGTTATGTTCTTGAACAGTGGATATGTAGCAGCATTTAAACCAAAAAACAGGCAGTGAAATATACCTTTGCAGACTAGTAACGGTAAATGGTTATCTGAAAATATATGAAATTTGAACTTGTTTTTATACAAGAGGTCGGATATATCAAGTTATTTATTGCTACGAGCTATTTTATTTTCATTACATGGAACACATCCTTAGAAAACAAAGTTGTTTCCTGTTGTTTGACAGTTCAGATGGGTGTTGACTGTATTGATGCCTTGAGCAAGTTTAATGATGAGTTTGTGATCAAACATGTTTACAGAAAAGATAAAGAAAAGGTAACGCATCAGAGTTCTTTTCATCTGGGTTTAATTATTTGAATAAGAACAAAAATCCTGCACAAAATTCAGTTTTTCGTTGTGAAAAATAATTACACTACTTGATTAGCATAATACACCATGGCAACATTACAATTCTCGGATATGGTCTGACTATATACATGTATCTATATTCAATATTCAACAAGGAGTATAAACATGATGTATTTTAGACATCTTTTTGTTAGAATGTACATATCATAAAAACTTTTTGTCTAGAAATATTAAAACAGAACATGAATCCTTTTGTCTGTGTATATTTGGGTGAATGGGGAGACGTTCCAGATACATTTTACCAAAAGATTTGGTAAAAATTTTCTACAACTTTAATGTCAAGATGAGCCTATAATATTAATGTGCCAAGGGGTGACCATCTTTATCTCACCACAGATTTTAGTCAGGGGGCGTTCAATGAGTTGTTTCATCTATAATCAACTATTATCATTTATAGCTATTTGTAGAACTAATAGAATGGTGGGGCATCAAAGTAACTTCTCCTGTAATGAATCAAATGAATATCCACAGAGATTTCATATCATTTCTACTAAATTTATCAATCGTTTTCGCTCTAAAATAGAGCGTACGCTGTTTTCAATGCTATAAAACAGAGCTATAAAATGTTCTTTATTTGTCGATAAGAGAAGGACCCTAGAGGAAATTTAAAAAACTACCAAATCTCTTTTCAAGTTTTAGTATTCAGTAACCATGACATTCGGTCATCAATTATACCAAATAAAATCATAACGACGTAATGTAAGACGATAATTGATCAGGATTTAGTCAATGAAATCTGGTTTGTACCAGTTCTTAGATACATCGTTTTGACACAGTAAGTATCTCCACCATCTCACTATTATATCCTTGATGCAGTTTCCAGTTTTCAACGGGGCAGTTCCATCTTAGAGGCTCACAGCTTGATGAACATTAACACGGTTGATGGGAGGTGTGTTAAACATCACAGTAAACGGATAGCTGCTTGTTACCATCAGTGAGTTGTTAATTAAGATTAAAATGTTAAGGTCTGAAAGGAAGTTGATAATACATATTCCTCCAGACTTAACAATAATTCTTTGCTTTTTTTTTGCTACTTATAGCATCTCTTTCGCGTCGTCTTGTTCAAATAAATTTCAATGAAAATCCTTACGGCCAAACTTCAACGATTGGCCTTGAAAGACGCGTATCCGTCAAATTTGATTATCTGAAATTTGACACCATAACCACCCCTCCCCTTTAGAACCTTCCAAAACCTCTCTGGTCAAGAACAGATGGGTGAAAGTGATTACATAATTAATTAGTCAGTATTGTCTATAATCTGTGGGATTTGTATCTTTAGAAATCAAGAAAAAATATTTTAAGAAAATGTGAGTGAATTGAGTTTTACGTGTAAATAATGTCGAGCAACTTGTATGTGTAATGATATCACGAGAAACCATGCAGCAGGACAAACCAACAGTACACGAGATGGTTATTTAAAGTTTCAAAATTGATGTGAGAATGTCAAGTACAGATAAAATGACGTTTGCAGATATGGTGAAGAAGAAGTACGCACACTTTAGGTTTATACAGCCAACTCGTTTCTTTTCCTTTTCTTTCATATTATTATGACGTTATGAATTCTCTAAATCTAATACATGTACACATAAAATCCTTCTTATAGTATATTCTAGACTTACTTGGCGGGGTTTAGGAATGTATAGCTTTGAACCATGGTAATATTTCTATATTAGACTGTATGAAAATCTAGGTTTAATATCGAATGACTGTGTAATCATGGTTTTATAGATAACCAGGAGATTACTGGCAGTAAATTATTCCTTCATTATAGGCACCTTAATATCATTTATCTGGCTAAAATACTAATCTATTATCTCCCTTTACAATTATTCTTTATAGATCTAATGAAGTCACGTTTAGTCATTTCCAGTAGCTGTTAGTTTAGTAGTGCTTTTATTCATGTAGAATAGGATATGATAAGACATTAACGAGTCTTGCAATTCTAAAGTAGGCCAGTGTTCATTAATGGAAGAATGAATCAAAACTTCTTAATGCATAAACCTAAATAAATATTCACGAAATAAGTTGACTGGGTGGGAGGTAAACTATTAAATTCCTCACGTTTTTTGTCAAATTTGACTTCAAACAAAATATAAAATCAAGAATTTCATTCAAATGAAACAAATTGACTACATGTCAACAAAATATATTCTGTTTTCATAAAGGTGTAAAGGTAGGTCTTCACAGTGGATTTGTCATCTTTTCACGATACCTGTCTTGTTGATGTCACTTTAATTTTAAGAATCCCTTGGGAATTTCAGACACATACCTATCTTGCATTATTGTTAGGCGTTGCTACTGCCACCCTCCTTTTTCACTGAGATGCCCCCTTTTTGTCTCTATGAAACTTTTGCATGAGGTTACAAACTCGCTTTACTTGTATAATGTGATAAATTTCTTTATTGGTACTCAAGTTCCTGGTTGGGAGGAGATAACTCGATTTTATAGACCTTAAAATAATATAACATCCCTATCTGATTTAAACTCTGGAAATCACATTATATTTATGACAGTTACAAATCAGTATAAGGAATTAAATGATGAACGAGAAGGGGTTATTACTCTTATCATAATGAATATCAGAGATTGTTGACAGGGAGACCTCTAGCGTTAATTACTATATGTATAACAGAGTTATCACCCTTTGAACTGTTGAGTTATTACAGCCTAGGACATGGCACTGAGTCAACAGGGTTAAATATTTCGACTTGTCCACTATTATAAATTCATATATCATATCAGAATTATCTTATTTGTTTGGATAATCCGCCGTACTAAAATATGTCTGTTAGAGTAATCTACACTGTAAAAAAAGTCCGTTTTTTTTACAGAGATGTACTTCATATCTTCTGTTGATATACGTAAATTTCTGCTAATATACATACTTTTCTGTTGATTTGCGGACTTTGTTCTTACATTAACAGAATGTTAGTTCCGCAATAAGGAAATATGTTATTTTACGTAAATTAATCTTGGTCGTATGTCATTTAAGAACAATTACGTTATTTGTCAGTAAATTTACGTAAATTCTGTGTTATTATCATGTATGTCCAAACTTGTCTGTAGATAAGCGAAGTCTGCGCATGCGTGGTCATACTGTTTTTTTGACAGGAACTTTATGTTTCCTTAAATTATAACAGGATTGCTGTTAATTTACGGAAACTGTGATTTTGCGTTATGATAGTTTCGACCTGTCAATCAAAGTAGGTATGACGTCATCGGTAAAGACACGAGGTCAGTCTATCGTCACACCGCCATCTTATCCCACATCAAAACAAGGCTACGTCGAAGGGATTTTTGTGAATTTCTTAAATTAAATTTAATATGGTGAGATGCATGGATAACTTGAAATGCTGACCCGATATTCCACCACTCATTCCTCTTCTATTATCACCTTTTGTCAAAAACTGCAAAATGTTTTACTGAATTATGTGGGGACAACGACAAAATGACTTAAATTTATCCTACACGATGAACTTGACTAGGCTTAGCTTACTTGGTCTTGGGTAGAGTGGAAATGATCACTGAATACAAATTCACAGGTGAGTGTATTTTAATTATTTCCTAAGTAAATTTGTAATGTTACCATTTTATCACTTTATACATATGTGGTATTTGTGGTCTGAAACTTAGATCAGTCTTGTCAAGAGTCATCTTTCTGTTTAGAACTCTTCTGTCTAAGAGAGTAGAAAAATTAATAGCTTTTCATAGCAATGAAGTCCTCAAATTCATTCTCAATCT
>NW_008707617.1:3440937-3442563 GCF_000327385.1 Lottia gigantea | reverse complement strand
AAAATGCAGGCAGAGGGGAAAACATCAATTACTGTTATATGTAGAAAAAAAGTGGCCAAAAAAGAATCATATTAGGTACTGAAAACAGAACTTAAAAGTAATTAGTGTATTTACTACAACTCATATCAATTGTAAGTGACATTTCCTACAACTTATACCAGTTGTTAATGATATTTCCCACAACTCATGTCACTTGTTAGTGATATTTCTTACAACTTATACCAGTTGTTAATGATATTTCCTACAACTCATATCGATTGTTAGTGATATTTCTTACAACTCATACCAGTTGTTAGTGATATTTCTTACAACTCATACCAGTTGTTAGTGATATTTCTTACAACCCATACCAGTTGTTATTGATATTTCCAACAACTCATATCACATGTTAGTGATATTTCTTACAACCCATACCAGTTGTTATTGATATTTCCTACAACTCATATAACTTGTTAGTGATATTCCCTACAGCTTATACCAGTTGTTAGTGATATTTCCTTCAACTCATATCAGTTGATAGTGATATTTCCGGAAAAACAGCCATTTCCTACAGTTCATAACAGTTGTTAGTGATATTCCCTGTAATCCAAACCGGTTGATATGTATTATTTCCTACAACTCATACCAGTTAATAATATATCCTACAATCAAAACTAGTGGTTAGTGTTATTTCCTACAACCTATATCATATCAGTTGTTAGTGTTATTTTCTACAACTCATACCAGTTGTTAGTGTTATTTTCTACAACTCATACCAGTTAATAATGACTTTTGCTACATTCCATACCAGTTGTTAGTGATATTTCTTACAATCCAAACCAGTTGTTAGTGTTAATTCCTACAACTCATACCAGTTAATAATGATATTTCCTACAAACAATACCAGTTGTTATTATTTCCTACAACCCATATCATATCAGTTGTTAGTATTATTTCCTACAAATCATACCAGTTAATAATGATATTTACTACAACCTAAACCAGTTGTTAGTGATATTTCCTACAATCCAAACCAGTTGTTAGTGTTATTTCCTACAAATCATACAAGTTAATAATGATATTTACTACAACCCAAACCAGTTGTTAGTTTTCGGGGAAGGGAGGGTTTGATTCTCCCAAATTCTACCAGTTGTTGGTGTTATTTCCTACAATCCAAACCAGTTGTTAGTGATATTTCCTATAAATCATACAAGTTAATAATGATATTTACTACAACCCATACCAGTTGTTAGTGATAATTCCTACAACTCATACCAGTTAATAATGATATTTACTACAACTCAAACCAGTTGTTAGTGATATTTCCTACAAATCATACCAGTTAATAATGATATTTACTACAACCTAAACCAGTTGTTAGTGTTATTTCCTACAAATCATACAAGTTAATAATGATATTTACTGCAACCCAAACCAGTTGTTAGTGTTATTTCCTACAATCCATACCAGTTGTTAGTGATATTTCCTACAATCCAAACCAGTTGTTAGTGTTATTTCCTACAAAATCATACAAGTTAATAATGATATTTACTACAACCCAAACCAGTTGTTAGTGATAATTCCTACAATCCAAACCAGTTGTTAGTGTTATTTCCTACAACTCATACCAGTTAATAATGATATTTC
>NW_008707617.1:3306675-3440887 GCF_000327385.1 Lottia gigantea | reverse complement strand
TCACAGGAACTTTATGTTTCCTTAAATTATAACAGGATTGCTGTTAATTTACGGAAACTGTGATTTTGCGTTATGATAGTTTCGACCTGTCAATCAAAGTAGGTATGACGTCATCGGTAAAGACACGAGGTCAGTCTATCGTCACACCGCCATCTTATCCCACATCAAAACAAGGCTACGTCGAAGGGATTTTTGTGAATTTCTTAAATTAAATTTAATATGGTGAGATGCATGGATAACTTGAAATGCTGACCCGATATTCCACCACTCATTCCTCTTCTATTATCACCCTTTGTCAAAAACTGCAAAATGTTTTACTGAATTATGTGGGGACAACGACAAAATGACTTAAATTTATCCTACACGATGAACTTGACTAGGCTTAGCTTACTTGGTCTTGGGTAGAGTGGAAATGATCACTGAATACAAATTCACAGGTGAGTGTATTTTAATTATTTCCTAAGTAAATTTGTAATGTTACCATTTTATCACTTTATACATATGTGGTATTTGTGGTCTGAAACTTAGATCAGTCTTGTCAAGAGTCATCTTTCTGTTTAGAACTCTTCTGTCTAAGAGAGTAGAAAAATTAATAGCTTTTCATAGCAATGAAGTCCTCAAATTCATTTCTCAAATCTTCAGGTTTAGCCAACCGCAATGTAAGTTTATACCCGATTACATAAGAAAGCCTCCGACGATATGAAATATCACAGGATCCATAATTTCTATTGCAATTTTATGTTTTTTCATGCTGTCTGAAAACTTTTACCAAAATGTAAACAAACCCGACAAAATGGCGCCAAATTATGCATAGATCCCTCAAGTCAGTTTTCCCACCAACTTTGTACATGTGACACTATATAAAATGTTTGTACCTACTAACATTTGCAATGTCTGGAATGTCAAACTGCAACCTGCTTTTAAGAAATTATTTTGTACGGCCACCCATGATAAGTGACAGTGTGTCATTGCATCATGATCTTAAATTCCATCCACTTTCTTATGCCATTAATATTTTATTATTTTTAATTTATAATTTCTTTTTCTGTTTTTGTACACCCTCTCGCTTTTTTTTTGTACTTACGGTTATGATTGCATCATGACTACAAGAATACAAGGAATGAGAATTCTGTCATTAATATTCTTGTCAATAAACCTTAACCGTTTACACTCAATGTTAGGACCCACCATGTGGGTGAGGCATTACAAAATTCGTAAACGAGGGCGAATTGGACTCTGGATTTCTCGAACTAAAAGATCCAGTGCCCTACTATTACTACACTACTACAGTACATTAGCACAACAAATATTTTCTCATTTTAAATTTATCTTTTCAGGTATGTCACCTTTTCCCTTTCTTTAGAGTTTCTGCCATTATTTACCAGCTAAAAGTTACGGAGCATTATGAGATTTGACCTGACTTTCGAACGAGCAACAATTAACTGTGCACATCAAAAACAATTAGGCCTTATAATAATGATTAGAGTTGCATCATGAACAGTATTGCCTGGATGATGGAGTCTTATAACCTTGTGGAACACTAAAAATGGTGAAGTAGTAGCATTACTGGACTACAGGTTCTGTCAATATTAATAAAATATGGGCAATGTGAAGAAAAGAGTGTCAACATAAATAAAAAAAGACATTAGTTAAATCCGAATTAGTTAAATCAGAACGTTATGAAGATGTCATTACTTATGAGAATATTAAAAGATGTCATTTGTTATCAGAATGTTAAAGATGTCATTAGTGATGAGTATGTCATTAAAAGATGTGTTAAAGATGTCATTAGTGATGAGTATGTATTTCAAGTTCATCATTTGTTTTATGCAAGAGATTGTTTTTATATGCTCACATTTTCAGTTGTATGTATAATTAAAGGTGTAGTTAACATCATTTTCTCTGATTATTTTAAATGCACAAATAATACCAATAAACACATAAAGTTGAAATATTTTGTTATTTTACAGTAAAATGAAAATTATTTCTGGCAACAGATTTATTACCAGAATATCCTTTTTAAAATTCTGTTTTTTTACAGAACTGGAAGTCATTCTGTAATTTAACAGATTTTGTCGTAAAATATTTCTGTTATTTAAAGCAAATATTTTACAAGAAATTCTGTTATATAACTGAAGGCAAAATTTAAATTCTGGTAAATCAGGGCCGGAATTTTTTCTGTTAATGGAAGGAAATTTTTTTACAGTGTACTTGATTCCATTGGCAAGTCTCTTAGGGAATTTCTATTTCTGACAAATCTGTTAAAACTATTGTATACGACATGATAGGCATTGCGGATAATTATAAAGCATGCCCTACAGTATAATATATTTGTCGCTATATATTTGATATTATAAGTTGCGCATTTTCTACTTTTCTATCAACTACAGATTATACTCCACTCAAAATTATCGCTGGCGAGTTAACATATTATACAAAACAGTAGAATTTAAATTTCATTGTTTCTTAAAGTGATACTATGTCTTAGAATTAACATAAAACATTAAGAGCCAGTAGATATACCTGGTGTCATAAATAACATAACAGGATCCTTATATAACCCGATGAATTCAAAAAACTTAGTAAGTATCCATAAATATGCAATTAACTTTATAACACCAGGTAAGCTAACTGAATATAAACTAATAGTGACCTTTTCGAGAACTTAAATTTCACATTCATTCCATAACTAAAATCATGTTATAAGGTTTTGGAGACAGTTTAAGTGCTCTAATAAAATTTTCAGATTTTTTTTATCTTACATTTAATATACCTTAAAACATTCACCAGATTATTGCACGATTCATCATTGTTTACAAAAATACTTTACAAATTTGAAATACTGTATAAAAAGTTTAAAAGGATGAGTATAAAAGTCGATATTACTCGCTTGAATTAAAATATAAATTGATATCTTTCTTGTTCTGATTCTGTTGAGATTAAAACATGAAATTCACCCGAGATTTTACTATTTAATATCACATTTCAAATCAATTATGTGTGAAAAGGAATGAAAATTAGTCAACGAGGCGTTATGAATTTCAATACTACAATTTAAACTTCATCATATCTGATATTTTTTTAAACGGGGCAATATGAATTAATGTATCAAATTCGGGAGATACAGAAACTTATATCTAGGCCTACTACCAATTATTAGTTATCTGAACAGTTTTGATATATTTTGTTACATGTGAAGACATGGTCTGTGAAACTTCAAAATCACCCTTGAAACGATTTATTTAAAGCAAGACAAAACTGAATTATTAAAATAAAATGCTTGGAAGGATATGTTGTACGTGTTTGGTCTCACAAATAACATTTTAGATAAAGTAGTTATGTATAACTTACAAAATTATTTTTTCTTTTAATCGAATAATTAATATCGTAATTTCTACTAAATGTTGATCCTTTATTATAAAACAAATTATGCAATTGATGCCCATTTCAATCAGTCAAAAGTCCAAAACAATGCCAAGAGTACATGATTCTGTTGATCACATCTATCAGTAAGAAGTGCTCAATATTCACTAGAAATAAAGGTCAAGTAGGTGGTTTAACTTCTGTCAACAGTCACCATCAATATTACAGTATTTATTTAAATTTATTCTCTTTACCATCAATCGACACTAATACATATCAACTGCTCAAGGTCAACACAAATCTATTCAAAGAATTCTAATCATAGTCCGAATACCCTAACTAACTTAGAGTTATGGAAACCACATTGCTCGGCAAATTGGTCACTAACATGGAGGTCAGTGGTTCGAACTCCTTAAGGGTCTTTGGATTGAAGAAGTGTCAAGGAATTCCGATTCCTAAAGACTGCAAATGACGGTCAAAGATTCAACGACATTGAAAACCAAAGTTCATGATGCTGGGCTGTGATTTTTCATATATCATATCGTCTATATCCATTGTCTTAAACACCATATAATACATTTGGATACACCCGAGAGCTTTAAATCGGATATCCTGTATCTCAGTTTTTATGTTAAACAGTTTCTGCAATATATAGTACGCGATAATGCAATTTTAACACATAACAAAGTCGCCAACGAATGGAGCTCATAACGATTTTTTATCACAATTTCATTAGCTAAACTATCCCAAGTTTTAATGGCAGTGAACCTCAAGTGAAAGGAGAATTAATTAAAGAGTTAAGTGATTAAAACTGAGTAAACTGCGAGCTTGATAGACAGAGAATGTCAAGATGTTACCCAGGGTGAAAACCTCTTGAAACCTTCAGTTCATTCATGTTTAATATATCATCTAATTATTATCTACCTTCCTAATATACATCCCGTTTCATACGGAGATGTCGTTAGTGATATAACTATCCCAAATAATCCATAGCAGACACCCTATTTTGCTGTTTTAATGTGGAAATCGAGAATTAAACAAAAGATCTCAATTGCTTTCAAACCCTCAAGGAGATATCATCATATGAGTGTGAATACTAGCTTCTGCTTATTTTGATTCAGATACAATACAGATTAGGTCACATTGATCCCTTTACCTGCCTTAAACCATTTTATCCCTCATCGACAAAAAGAACAATTTTTTTGTTAACAAATGATGCCACCAACACACCAATAATCTTAATTGTAAAATAACACATTATCAATCTAAACTAAAATTACAGATATTATCTTGGTCATGTTCTTGCATTATTTTCATCGTACTTATTGAATGCTAAAACGTAGTATAATGATGACTGCTTTCATCGAAGATTAAAAAAATGTCATGAATTAAATATATGGCTTTCGGAGATAAATGTTTCAGTCCGTAATTGGTCCAACAACTAAAGAATTGACAAGCGATTTTCGTAATGAGGATATATTGGTGTATATTAACCTACTTGGGAGTATATTCATTCATAAATATATTGTACCAAATGATGAATTGTGACCTTTGCCGTATTAATGACGTAATAATTATGATTTATGATAGGAGTAAATCAAGTGTAGTCTCAAGCCTCCAGAAAAACTGGGCTTCACAATCAAATATTATCATACGTAATTGGTTTAAAAAAGACTTTCTGGTTTTTGATTATTGCTTGAAGCGTAGAGGATTTTCTTCATCTGTTTTGTAGGAGTCAGAAATGATATTATCATTATTCATTATTGAAAGGGGAAAATTCCGTTCCCTTGTTCACAAATATCAATATAACATTCACGCTCCGGTAAAACGTGAATGAATGAAATTGACTGTATTATTTAACCTGATTTTCATTTCAGGACATAACTGTAAAGGTTTTGTGAGATATTCCATGCAGCTTTCTAACTTTAACTATGTAAATTTTGCAAAGCAATTTGCATAGAAATAAATAAATTTTTTAACTGATCCCCACAGCATACGGCGTAAGTAAAAAAAAAACCAGCGAATAAAGCCTGTTTCCAGAGATGGGAGAGAAATACAGTGGGGGACTATTTAGCTCTAAAATAACCTATAATTTTAACGTATTTTTACGTGATGCTCCCATTCAATCACAGGATTAACAAAAATTGTACATATAGCTTGAAACACTGCTTCATAAAGATTTATTCATTTAATTAATTCATTTCATTCAATAAATACAGCCACTGCAATCAGATTGTATTTTCAAATCGTCTTTCAAATCTACAAATTAATTTCCTTGAAATGAATTCAATTAAGGGAACAATAGAAGACAGAAATTGAAAATTGTTTTAGTTTGACATTTGTCGTTCGGAAGCCATTTCAATTTAATAAAACGGGTTAGCAGTACTGTTCGGGTGATATTTTATTTTCTGATAGAACCATCAGAGGTTACTCTTAATTTATGCAAATGAATTTAAATGGGGTTCTGCACCTGTCAGGCTCTTGAAAACGGTTTCTCAGTGTGCTTCTCAGAACAATCACTTTTCTACTTTCAATTTTCTAGAGATCTTGATCATGAGCAGTCGGGCCACAGTTCATTTTGAGCCACAAGACAATTTTTTACATGTCAGATCTGCATCAATAACGGGGTAAAACCAAATCGAAAAATCTGAAGCTATATCTAACCCACGTCAGGATTGATCAAGCCAGACACTACTGTGCCACTGCGACCACGAGACTATAGTTGAAAGTCTGCAGCTTTTGAGGTCATCTGTCGTCATTAAAAACTTGCTTATAAAAGATTATTTTTTTGTTTACTTTTTTACTTTATTGTGTAGTATATCATTTTTACGAACATAACCTGAATAAAACAAAGTGATATCTATTTATTTATCTATTTAGTAGAATCTAATTTTTGTTCACATATGACAAATGGTACTTGACAGTACTTTTCTTTCCATTTATTTCTCTACAAATAGAATTATATTAGTGTTACTGAATCATAATGAAAGGTTATTGAACTATTAAAACACGCTCTTGGTTCCTGGTTGTCAATGAAATTCTCCTCCATGACTACAAGATGCCAAACTGGAAACAAAGTGAATGTCAAGTAGAAAGTAGGAAATAAAATGAGATTGAAGGAGAAAATAAATAGAAATGTTATCCAATATTATCAAATATAACATTGATATTGACTTTTAGTTTCGTCAGGTATTTGATATTGTTAGTTGTAAAGATCACCAGTTACAGTAAAGTTTATCTTACAAGATACATAGTAACATAAGATTGTTAGTAGTCTGGTATTAAAACCGTATCTTTACTTAGTTTGTCTAAATTCTTTGTACGATTTTACAGTAAAAAAACAATATACCATTTAAAAAAAACCTTAGCTGAAATACAATCAATATTTGAGTAGCCCATTAGCCTGTGCCACTTAGCATCTACCTTGAACCAGTTCCAATTCTGTAAAAAAGTAATGTAATGGTGTAAAAAAAGAAGTTCGTAGATAAAATATTGTTAGTTAGAATATTATAATGGGACCTTCATCTATGGATATTGGTACCTGATATAAAAGTTATATTATTTCGTGGACGAATCCAAAAAAATAGCACGCTACTCTATTTCTTGCGATCGAGACGGTACTCCAAATCATACGGAGGAGGGTATGTCTGCATTCAGTTTTCTACCTGAATAAGTAACTATCACATAATTAATACTTTTCGTTTGTAGGTGATACAATTCCTGATACGATATCACAGAAAAAGCCATAACATCACGTTGCTCTCAACGACATACGAAATGTCATCTACTCGACTTTAATAAACAACCCTAATAATGTAGTTGAATTGCATTGCTAAATCAGGAAAAAAAATCATTGAATGTTTCACATGTTTTTGTTGAATCATTGGTAATGATTAGACCATATAAGAAAGTTTTGGCACTGATGAATTAACAGGTGTGCTATGGAAAAATATCTTTTGTAATTGGGAAGCACCTGAAATATAAAGACTAGCACAAGAGAATCGAACAGATAAGCTTGGTGACTTTGTAATTACAGTGGTAAATGTATATGTTTGTGTGGTATAAAATAGTTGATAAAATTCCTGAAGGAATTCCAATTGACATAACAGATTGGCTTGAAAGAGAACTGAATTAACCTGAAGTTATCTGAAATATTCTAAGAATGATCATCTTATATCGGTGAAATTTGTTTTAACAGAACCCAGGAAGATAAGAATAAATCTGAACTATATATAAAATAATTACCTCCAAACATTATCTTTATAATTATATTGATAAAATATAATATTCATATTTATATAGATCCCCGGAGAATCCGATTTCATTTCATAGTTTGATACAATTCTTCTGTGAAAACGATTTTGTAGGAGTTGTTTGGAGTGATAAAGTTAATATTTGATTTACAATTTACATTTTATAACTATTTAATTGTATATCTTTAATTAATATTCCACGAAACTCATTCTGCAGATCTTTATAGTTGAAGAAGATAAACTAAGTTAATTTATGGATAGCGAAAATTGTTGGCTTTAAGTTGGTATAAAGAATATGGTACGATGAGGACAATTTTTGCAGCTTATATGATACTCATTAATACAGATTTGCGAGCACTGTAAGAACAATTAAAGCTCTTGGATGACGTTTTACAAGCATCAGTGAAAGGAATTAACGAACTTGAATAGTTTTGATCACAGGCCAGGTCTGTTTTGACCAATATTATTTGGTCCTAGCCAATCTTGACGTCAACCTCCTATACGGAATATATGATAATCATTTATACCTACATTGGTAAGAAAAATGCTATGGAGATCTTATAATTAAAAGTCATTACTATTTTCAATGTTCATGTAAAAATTAATCAAAATTAAATGTTAGAGCACTACAAAAGAAATAGGGTTATGCCAGACAGCGAGACAAAGTTATCGAGATTGTTGTAATAAGTCCCACGTTTTGGCCCGCTTAAAATATTATAAAATCACTGTTTTGAGCCATAACAAGCACCATAACAGTTCAACATAAAAAATGTCTGGGGAAAGGCAATTTGAAACATATCGGAGAGGGTGAATAACCAAGAGTAATGATAGGTCAGGAGCGTCATAACGATCACCATGTTAGGTCAGGTCCTATATTTGTTTGAAAGATGAGATATTACATGTCAAAACTGAGATGAAATTGAAAGATGATATTTGTTTAATTAAATTGTATTATATATAGAAATCTATACATCTATACTTTTTTTCTATCAATGCTTGACGGCACGTTCAACTTCTGAATTAGAAATTTACAAAATTTTTATTTCAAATTTCAGATATGCCATCGGGTCAGTCAGACACATGCCATAAACAGTATAAAACAGATTTTGTTGGGGACATGTAGATTATTTTGTGGCGGTAGTACATGGGAAAAGGCAAGAAATTGCACCCAGGCTTCAACAATTTAACCACATCTAACCTGGCTGCCAAAAAGACATAAAACATTCCTAACAATAAAACTTTTCAGTCTTCAACAAAGTTTCTACTTTCAATTAATTAGGAAATTTAAACAAATATTTAAATGACCTTTAGAACAATTTCATAGAGGTATAATTGCCCTTGAAATAGCCTAAATCCACTCTGATCATCGGTTTTGCATGAATTTTGGTATGTATAAGTATGTGCATAGAATCTAAGATGATTTGGTGTATCAATGAAACCACGGATGAGTTTGATTCTCATGATGTTTTCGATAAAACAGTTTTTTCAAGCAATATTACTGAGGATGTCAAAGGAAGTCTTCACGTCACACGTGTTCATGTTTGAGACACAGTGCTCTATATCACCAGACTTTACACAGTGATTTAATATTTAGTTATATATAGGAAAATAAACCACATTTAACATGTAGTCAATTACATGGGTCTGAGAATTATGTTTACAATTTCCACAAGGTCATTCTTTCGTCTGCTCTCGGAATATATTTTGTAAAACTATTAAGAAATATTGTGGCTATTTGCAACTTTTTAAAAAACTCACCTTAAATTCTTTTTCTACTTCTTGAAGTTTCATCATCTCTTGTCGTAATTCAAATGTATTCATGATAGGATCAGGACTAGAGAGGGCCATGTAAGCTGGACTAGCTAGTGCTCGATATGCGTTTAATCTGGATCGAGATCTTTTCAAAGAATCATAGTTCTGTTTAGTAGCACAGTCGGCACAAGTACAGGATATTGGATGAGGTTTAGGTATTGTATGATTTCGAGATATAAACATTTGAATAATTTCATGGTTATTATAATGTGCTGCAAGAATAAGAGGAGTTATATCCGGGGGAAACTGGCTCTTCTCCTCCGTCCTAAAGAAGGCATCACCACCTCCTTGCCTTTTTAATTTCACCTCACCGGCCATGAAATTTGGATGCTCTATTATAATTTTCACAATTTTCACAGCACCTTTACTGATTGCGTGTAGTAAGGCCTCATCAATACAATTAAAACTGAGATTATCCAAAAGAATTTCGATGACATCCATTTTTTCACTATCAATGGCTAAATGTAGAGCATTACGGCCCATGTAATCAACACAATTGATATTTAGATTGGATTCCACCCGGTCCTCTAGGGACATTCGTACCACCCCAACATCTCCTAAATACGCTGCATTCAGGAATACTCTTTCTTCGTCCGTAAGCTGAAAAATAAAGAACAAATTAAAGAAAGTTTTGGTATGGACAAGCAGCTTATTCATAAGACACAAATAACATATTGTAACATCATATTATGGCTATGTCGTATAGACATACTGTTGTTTTGCAAGATCAGTATTCTCCATTGGGTGAAATATAAGGTATATGTAGGTTTTTGTAGGGTATGGGATTTTTGATATGATACAGAATCAAATACATCAGTTCCACAGTAAATGTTGTTTTGGATTAACTGGAATTAACTGGATTAACATGAACTTTTGGCCATCACTACACTAATTGAATTTCTCTCCAATCTATTAGACAATTATCTATAACAGAACTCCATCAGTTGATAAAAACTGCTGAAACCTTTTATCTACCAACCAGACTGCATTAGCTGCATCAAAGTTCTAATGATTGTTTGCTTATCATTTAATCTGTTTTCTTAGAAAAACGTTTTTTCATTAAAATCATTCTGTTCTGTAATTTGTGTAGACAACTGAATGTACAGGGGAGCAGTTTGTAATCAATTTATTTACCATAGTTAACTAATCTCGCGGCAATTGGAACATTTATCTCCACATTGTAAACACGCAAGTACTGGAGGTCAACTCGACCATCATCAACTTAAATAAAATCACACTATTTACTTGAATAATTTTTGTAAAAATCATTCATTTACGAGTTTGAAGTTTGATATTTTATTTTTGATGTCAAGTACTGAGGATCTCAAATTATATCTCTATTTTGATGAAATCAGACAACCACGTAGCGTTCAAATCTGATTAAAGTGGTCTAATCCACCACTGAATTGATCATTGGTCTGTGTGGCAGTCCAGAAATATTTCATGAAAAAACACATTAGGTTTCACTGATAAATCAACAATGGTATTATGTGCTACACACAAAGTATAAGGTATGGTCCCATGACAGTTGCAAAGAGGTGAGTAAAAGCACGGTTGCTGTTATTATATTCTGAAGTACAGTGAGGTCTTAAAACAATTTCTCATTTTGGAATTGGCTGGGGTAGGACATTCAGTCATTCAGTCTTTGAGAAGGAATCACGTCGGAACTTGAAGAAGTTCTCAGGTAGACACTTTAAATCAGTGTAGACTCATCAATTATATGAAAATAAATAGAAAGTGTTGTATATTTAACCTGACTACAATTCATTGTATCTTGGGAAAGCGAATAGCAATAGACCATATCCAGTCCGTCGGTAAAATCAGCAAGATTACAACAATATATTTTAGCAGAAGGTAGCGGCCGAAAAAATATCATACATTAAAATGACTGTGATTGTGAAATTTAAAACAATGATTCTGTAGGGCTCTCGACATTTCTACACCAAATAAGCTAAACAAATTTGTAAGATTTGCAATAATGTGACTTTATTCTCACGAGACGGAGGATCTTCTATGATTCTAAATAAAGTTAAAGATCGACAAAAACTACGTATCTTATTTAATAAAGTATATTTCCGAATCAGTGAGTTTTTTCCAAGATCACCATTAATGTTCGTAAGTAAAGGTTATGTCAAATATGAATTTGGTTATTTTGAATGATTTCTTATAAGTTTAATTTGTCTATTCATGACGACATGGAATGATCGAGCTTAGTTTCCAAATCGATATTTTTCATCAAAATATTACAGTCATAAAAGCGTCTTGTTGAAGCAATCATTTCTATATTGGGGAAAATCTATCATGTTAGAAGAATTCAATCATTATTCTGAATCAATTTTCAAACTGTCAAATAACACACCATATTATATGTTCCCGGAAGTAAACAGGAACCAATAAAGTTTATGCAGTGGTAAAATTTTGGAGACAAAGAACTGTATAAATATTTCTATATTGCTCTACAACATGGCGTTCATATGAATCACTAGTTGAATGGGCCACATAATTTTTCAGGGGGAGACTCACAAGCAGTTCTTTCACTACTTGACTCGGGTAACAGTAAGAAAGAAAGAAAGAAAAAAACCTTTTTACAAGAATTAAAACTTGGGTTCACGAGGATCATTTGTACCCGATGGTCCTTGGCCGACCCTCTTGGCATTGGTCGGAAAAGTTTTTTAACCCCTAAAATCAGCAGTCGAATTGGTCATCATTATTAATAACAATAAGAGAGGTCCCTAAATTTATATGAGAAGCACAAGCTTTTTAACGTTTCTAAGACAGATTTCATGAAGACTAATTGGCCAGTATTCATCTCTATTGAATAAATGTTTTAAAATACAGATAACTTTCAAACAATAAACACTTTCATAATTTCCTGAGAGATTTAAAATTATTCATATCTCTTTCAATATTTCCACGAATTTAATAAACTAGATATATTTGATAATTGGTGACTATTCTGTCTGATCTGAACTGACATAAAATACAATTTTGTGAAATAAACTTTCATTTCAGGCACAACCAATCATGTGCAATCTGATAGTAACCCAGGTCTGTATCCCTCACAAATCCCTCAAATCGTCGAAATGAAAATTTTATGAAGAATATTGGTTAATACACAAAGTGACTTCAAAGGAAAAGTAAGACAAGAAATGAACCTTTCTGCTGTCAAAAGAGAACTATCTGTGAAAACCTGGGAAACATTATCTCTAAATTACTGAAGTTAAATTTCGACATCCTTTTATCATGTAATTGAGTGCATGAAGAAATTAATAAAAATGAAAAACAAGTTGTTAAAAATTTAATAGTATATAAGATATGATATAAAAAAAACGCAGTAAAAACACGAGGTCGAAAGGTACTTTCCAAATACAATAGATAAAAGAGAACGCTGGTTTACAAGTTTGGTAAACCTTGATAGAACTATCGTTGCAAAGATATCCACATAAAGCTTTTAATCCTTTGAAAAACCACACAAAGCTATTGGCGCACATATCAACAAAACGCCTAAGCAGTTTAACCGCCACAACAGAGCTTTTACGAGTTATACTTCTCGGTGCGAAAGGTGGGAAGGGAAATTATTTTGGAGACACAAAATAAAACTTGTCGTATCGCACTTTTTCGAAACATTAGCAAAATATTCGAAATGAAATTTTATTCAATGAAAAAAATATCAATATCCAGTTGACGTTGTTTATTTTGTTGTAAAAAATGTTAACTTAAAATATGGTGATTGGACTTATGAATTTTATAATAAAATGGTAATTTCGCCAGCGTTTTGAAGACATTTTTTAAACCTATCCCATTCAAACTTTATTAAATTCATATAAATAAACCAAGTAATAACGATCCAAACCATAAACGAAACCTGAAATCCAAAACAACATTTTGGCGAAACATTCAAATTGTTATCAACTAATGAAGATTTCCCATGATAACAAAAAAATAACCTATAAATATTGTTCCTCATTTCACGTTGAAAGATTTTTAAGTCAAAATAGTTAAATCAGCATAGCTTTCAATCAATGTCATGGTAGCAACACTTCTTAAGTCATCGTATCACCCAGACTGAAATAACCATATCTTACACGAATAGGAGAATATGTGAAGTAAAGTTAATTATATTACGGCTTGATTGAATAGTTTGTGCCTGAGTATGGTCGTAATGACAATATATAATATATGTACATTTAATATTGTATGATCAGCTTAAATAACGTATTGTAAAAATGGTCAATATTTAAATTGAAATATGTGTTGACACCACAACAAGTCATTGCCCTGTTTTCATAAGAACCATTAATCACACGATCTCCTAATGTTACAATGCGCAATTGAAAACTTTGCTTTATTGATTGGAAATAGGGACTTCAAGACTTTCTTTTTTCTGGTTTAAAAATCATTGCAAAGCTGTTCAATTTATCTACTAAGATGACTTATCAATGAATACTCGTAACAAGGCTCAATAACCACCAGTTTCTGAACATCTCAAGATACAGGCGGAAGTATTTTCTCAAATGAAATCAATTTAGGAGAAAAAGCATCAAATCATGGTTATTGGATGTAATTTGATGGTAATTTCCGTCGTTTGAAATCAACCAGTTGAACATCGCGTGTCGTTTCAACAACTTTTCTGGACTCTTCACTTTCAGCAAATTAGATTGTACTTTTTAAACACCATGTCTTTTACTAGATTAATAACAGGAACGTTTAACTTTACATTTCATTCAATTTGTTAACTTTAACATTTGATTGATTTTCCTTGTGAGGTTGGGTGATTTGAAGAACCAATGACTGGAATATATTTTCCGTTGTATCTTGTGTAACAATAAGCAAATTATTTGGAATGATTCAGTTATGTTCTGGAAAATTAATATTAGAAAGGTATCTCTCCTATTGTACAACCTATGACTGTGATCAGTTGAAACTTGAATCGTGATTTTACTGCTCATATATTATTGACACTTTTAATTCATCAATTTCCATAGCGTTCGAAATTTCTTGTAATGCAGTTTAAATCAAATCCCTCCCCAAAAAGAAGATTTTAGTTTTATAGAAGAGAGAAGATTGTTATATATCAAAGTCTCTGATGTATATTTCCTTTCTAAAATTCGTTACAACTTATGGATTGACTTATTTTTTCTGAAAAAAAGCTGATATAAATCCTATTTAGAATTCTATTGGGGAATACATTGTCTACTTTGACAAATTGAAACGGTTTTTAAAAAGATGTACTCGCAGTTTTTGGACATAAGATGTATTGAACTGACAGAAGAAGAAAATCGACATTTCAGTGAAAGCGGATGTTACTTTTTCATTGAGTATCGGAAGTTGTATTTTGAACGATAATTTCTTTCAAAGTTTAGGTGCTGCGTAGACTGCATCATGAAACACTGGTATTGACCCTACTTGAACCCTGACCTCTGACAAACCAGAAGTTTAAATTTCTGTGGTTTATAAAGTAAAAACTGTCCTGAAGCTGAAAAAGAAAGTCTAAGTTTAAATATCGCCGTATATAAGTTGATTAGGATGTAATTGATGTCATTATATATAACAAGTTTATTATGTAGATGGTAATATTGACTTAACTCACGATAAAACCTCATATCAATTTCTATATTAATCACATTATTTACTATAGCTACAATCTATCTTCATTATACATATTGTATGGAGCCATTGACACTTCTCTAAACAAATTTCCTACTACCATTTTGTTATGGCTTGGTCTAATGTCGTTAGTTTAATGACAGTATTATTAAGCTTAAAAATACGCCAAATCACGGTTATTGGATTTCAGAGGAAATTCATTTGAATTAACTATCGACCTATTTGCTGCTAATTTCAGCCTCTGTTTGAGATTGGAAAAGCTACAGTTTTGTGTCATATCCCAGTTGAATAATTGGTATTTAAAGACCCTGCTCATTAGAACTTTTCAAATGAAAGAGAATGTGAAAGCCTACTGCGCTTTATTATCAAAATCATTACATTTCAGAACGTATACTTCGATTGGACAAACTCCGCATGCTTTTTAGTACAAAGGTTTGAATAATATTAAGGTTTCGTGATAACAAAACAGAAGCTTTTGACTTAAAACCCTTCTCGATTATTTTTAATGACAGTAATAATTGTGTGTACATTTTATTCCTTTAAGCTATTTAAATCACTTTTATGAATGAAACTCCGACTAAAATGTTCACTGCAGTGAAACACAAATATACCATCAAAGTTAAACTTTCATGGCGTTTTTAAATATTATACTATCGGTTATATAAGCTGAGAAACCTGAAGTTTGAATTAAATTTTGATATTGGAAGCGGATAGTTGCAATTAAGACCTGAACGGCTAGGTCAATATAACGATACTGGCCTACAGAATTGATTCTGAAACTTTGAGTTTTGTGGGTGAAATGATACAGTATCTTGCCTGAGGCTAGCTACCTAATTTAATACAAAACAACACTATCTAGTTATGGCAATACTGACAAGTAATACCAATTTACATCCCTTCTCAGTATCAACACACTAATCAGATCGTATATTAACTCTATCACTAGCGTATTTGTCTTTATTTACTGTTACTATTACCTAATTGAGAAACTGAGTGATTTGACCGTGTTTTGTGATTAACTCTGTCATTGCCACCCGCGTAGTTTTAATAGACAGTAACCGATCAAAACGAAAAACATCAGAAGTCTATCTTCTCTCGGACATACAAAGGGTCATAAATACTGACCACATCATACTATGCCGACCACATCATACTATACCCACCAGTGCGACTATCAACAACTGTCAGCATCAGCTGGAAACGGACATTAACTTTTCAAACCAACTAACCAACTACATACATAATTACAATTTTAAATTTTACACAACAATTCGATTTCTCCCATTAGTCGGATTACTGACTTCCATAACAGACCTGTATCTATCATACATTTCAGAACATACTGTGACACTGAAATGAACAAGTAGCAACCTGTCATTGATGTTAAAGATTTTCCTTAATTACAATTTCATCATTATGTTAATTAATATATCAGACATACAGCACGAAACTTGAAATTTGTTTTCGTTTCAATTTACCTACTTGTGTTAATTTCCAATTTCTTCTACACTAAACATATGGTTCTACTTAACTTAAGATATAGTATGGAATTATACCTGGAAGCAACTTGTTCAGCATTACCGAAAGTGGGAATTTCATAGGCCATATTTATCACAGTTAAGACATTCCGTCACATAATGTTCAAATTTTACACATACCTGTTTATCATAGCTACTGAGGATACACAAATAATCATGTGATAACGTTATGTTAAATATAGATTACATTGTTTATTCGCCTGTTTAGTAAAAGCGACTGAGAAAACATCGGACTTCAGAAGGTTTTTAAAGAACATAAGGTCCTAAAGCAAACGACCCCTGTGAAAGCTCTGCAATATATCAAGGTAATGAATGGCCAATTTTTTTTACCGGAACTATTTTAATCACATGATTCTAGTAATTTAAATATTAGAGGCTGGCCGTTCGCGACTTCATGTGTTTGTAAACAAAGTCAATGGAAACAAAACATAAACAAAAGATAATTATGTATTCAAACTGATAATAAAATGTATCATTGGATAATTAATAGTCAAAATTTAGCTTTAAATGTAAGAGTCCGAAAGTATCTAAATTGAATATTACTTTCACTTGACAAATCACTGCTAAATACCGGACGTAAAGAGTTTCGCCCGAGAAGATTCACAATTCATTACCGAGTCAGATTCAACTGCCGAGAATTGCCAAATGGTCTTAAAGATGTCACCGGCCACACTCGGTGTTGTTCACAGCTCTAGCTCATTATGTCCTACTGTAGATTTTATCGCAAAGGTACAAACGTTTCCTACAAAATTGGAATAATTCTCCACTGAATTTCTTTTAACCACCTTTATCATGCCAGGAAGCAACTTCTAATATAAGTTGTTAAAAGTACTCCATAATCAAATTTATCTTTATAATGTATCACTTTACCACCAAGGTACTTTCTATCATAATGTTAAGATTAAGGTCAAATTCTTTATGAATTCAAATATTTTGAAAATTTGAAGAATTTGAAGTCCTCTTTCATCTACGAAGAGTTTATTGAAATTGATGTTGATTCTGATCCTATCACTAGTAATTGCTTAAAATATAATTCTTATTACTGATTTCTATTATATTCTACGGAGCCCCTAAGGCGCAATTGTAAACATATTTATTTATTATTTCTTTTAAACGAAATAATTATTTCGTTTTAACGAAATAATAAATAGATATGTTTACAATTGCGCCTTAGGGGCTCCGTAATATTCCACTCTTCCAAAATATTTTAATTATAATTGACTTATTGGATCATATCATCAAAATATTTAATTTGTTATATTTTTTCATTCATAAGATTTTTGGAGTAGATTCAAAGTGTTTGTTCTTAGACTGTATAGCATGCCCTACGCCCAATCATTTGTCACCGAATGCGACATCTAAACTTCACGATGATTTCTAATGCTGTCATAATATGCACTATAAATATACAAGTTTTACAGTATCAAGAGTAAAGAAGAGTAAAACTAGAACAAGTTACTAAAGCCGTATCAAGATGTAAAATAGATACTAGCTTAACCATACCCTTGATAAAAGGTATCGAGATGGTGTAAAAGAGGTGTAAAATAGATACCAGTAGTTTCACTATACCCTTTGTAAGTTGCATTAAGAACAGAAATGAAATGAAAGGAGTTTTACGTTCTACTTCTCTGCACTATGTGGGCTAATGAAGACAGGCAACGCCATGCAGGGTCCAATGAGGGACATTTTATCAAGACAGCGGCATTTGCTAGTAAGTTGTGTAAAATAGAGACTAGTTTTAGTATAACCATGGTAAATATTATCAAACTTGTGTGAAAGGAGTCTAAATTTGACACCAGGCTACCATCTAACACCAGTTATCAAATGAGCTTGTGTTCATATCAGTTGAATCGCTCTAATTGCCAGAATGACTGTCTGGCTGGAAGCATTGCGTATAATGACTAGAATTAAATTTATTGCACGGAGTGAGATCGAAAACATTTTCATTACTATCTAAGCGGAAGAATAGTTTGCTAGTTAAGAAGGAGAAGATAGAAGTGTTACCAACACTGAAAATATCAGCGTTAAATTTAAAGAGGTATAATTTGGTGTAATTTTCTGAATCGAATATTCGGCCAATGACCCACAGTTTAATTTTTCAGTTTATTTCTCTACATGATCCTTTGGTGGTGATAATATGCTCTATCCTTCCTTGAGAAATGCCCACAACATTAATGTTTTTAGAACGGTTGCTGTTTATTAAGGCCTTTTTGGACGTGAGTCATCGTCAAGTTTCTCTGCTACGCTTCCGCAGCGGAAAGATGGTGCCATCATCCCCTAACTTAGAGATTGTGTCAGCATGTTTCTTTGTTGGAGACATGGAGTGTTTAGAGTTAGTTGATGACATCTCTAAAACAAATTTTTGACCATAATTTCATGAGCAGGTTACAAGATGGTCTGGTGCATGGACAATAATAACACTACTTAAATCATTGTACATGTTAGTGGAAAATTTGTTTCAATCCGATTGAGATATCCAACTAAGGCTTAAAACTTTTCAGCCTACCGCCTTAGACACGTAGCGGATTTCATGATGCTTTCCTCAGAAGCTCATAAGCTAATTCTGGGAAATTGGTTTGAAAACTGATGTTAAAAAACCGATAAATGAGAAAGTCGAGCAATGTTGACTTTATTAAACTTACTACTAACTGATATGATAGATCCAAAAACACAACAAATATTTGATTTCTGAATCTCATTATTTATTCAATGGTTCGTTGACAGTCAGTTTACTCAGATAATTTTATATTCTAACATTGTCCATTTTGGGTCATTTATATGCACTTCTACAATAAGAGTTTATTTCAAAATTTGAACTAAAGCAGTGTAGGTTTAGATTTTAAATTAGAGCAGTAACTAAACCAACTAGTAATAAAATCGCACTCGTAAAACTTATCAATAAGAATCAACAAGATGCTGCGTACAGAAATTGTTTAAAAAATGGGAAACTTTTATTAGTTGTCATTAGTTTTCGGTATCTTATCAATATATCAATAATATCCATTCAATAAGATTTTTGAAATTGTATCGGTTCATCATGTCACCTCTTTATTCACAATCCATTTAAAGGTGAAATAGATGATGTAATTATTGTTCATCGTTTTGAATATTTAATGTTTCATCAACAGCTACAATAAGCTGGAAATGTTTTTGAAATGGATTACTGTAGCTCTTCAACATGTCATATTAGCGTTTGAATAGAAGGAAATGGTAGGCATTATACTTGAAAATATTGCTTTTAAAATTCTCGTTAAAGCATCACGTTCGCCGTGTTCCTCAATTTTCAATCAAATTTAATATACAATCATTTTCTGTCTGCAGTTAATTGTAATTGTAAGGCAATGTATGAAGATAAAGTGGGAAATCTGTATATAAAAAGGTCTATCAGTGCATGATGTGATGATCTACATATCAAATCGAGACAAATAAGCACAGAATATCTTATGATCAGAAAAGTAGTAACACTAGAAAGTGCCTACTACTCATTTCAATTCTTATCTCTTTCGAAATTATAGCATAGTAATATTAAAAGGTAAAAGGTAAAATCTAAGTATGGTTAGTTTCTGTAAATAAAAGGATCCTTTAAAATAATATGGTCAATAGCACCAGAAACGTTATTATGGACTTTGGATATTTCAATTTTGTTTTCATAGCATTTACTGAACTGTTCTGTTGCCATTAAAATCTACAATTGATGATTTAACTGTATGTATTTTATAATTGAACAGAAGACTAATCTCTGGGGTCTCGTGTAAATATTTAACATTAATTCTATTGCATTTTATATGTTTTTTAAGCTTTTCAAATTGAATAGAACAAGAAAATTAGAGGACAGGGAGAGATAAAAATAGCTCAGTTCTACTTAAGGTATGGGTAGAAACTAAAGAGATAATGTGAACACTGGATTAAAAATTTTGTGATTTTAAGAAAGCAATGCAGGCTATTGTTTGATAATCGTTGTTGCATATAAGACAAGAGGGGTAAAGCATCAGAAACCAATGAAATGCAATGCAAAAAAATAAAGTTTCTGTGTGTTCTAGTTTTGTGTCCCTGATAAGGCTAGTGCTGCAGTGTCTGATTTGTCATCAAAAGGAGAATTTAAAGGCAGATTTTCACTGATAAACAAAACGTTTTAACTTTATCTCTAAAATTCAATCTTATGGTATATTGGTTTAAATCTTGAATTCAGATAAATCGTAGAAATCAAACAAAAGATCAATTAACATTGAGATCATCAAGGATTGAACTTCAGAAATTTTGATTTTTTTTTAGATAAAATTGACAAAATGCAATAACAGAATAGATTTCTGAGAAATAAAATTCACCATTACTAAAATCCATACCTAATACAAAGAGATACAATATGCTGGGAAGACTACGACTTGAATTATAAAGATTTTTACTTACTGAAGTTTTTTTCTGATACGTTTTAGTGAAAAATATTATTTTCAGTAAAGATAGCCTGCCAGGCAAAGTAATATACGCCCACTGGCAGTTTTGATTACCAGTATGAAATATTCAATCGAACACTATTTTTGAACCTTTTGGGGTGATGCTGTATAATAATACCAAGTTTCGTCAAAATCTGTCAAGAATTGGGCCTTTTAGTGTTAACAGGCTAAAATTCGAACGCGTTTTCAAGAACAAGGGCAATAACTCATACTAAATATTTTTCGATTCTTCTGATTTTCAATAGAGTTCATCTTTGGTTGATAACAAACACTCACACCAAGTTTCATTAAAATCCGTCAAGAATTGTGCCTTCTAGGATGTTTATGGGCTAAAAATTGAGCGCGTTTTCAAGAACAAGGGTAATAACTCATACTAAATATTTTTTGATTCTTCTCATTTTCGATATGGTTCATCCTTGGTTGATAACACTCACACCGTCAAAATCTATCAAGTGAATTGTGCCTTCTAGAGTGTTTAAACGAAAAGTATTTACAAGCTAACATTGTTTACGAGCAAGAACAAGGGAAATAACTTATACTAAATATTTTTCGATTTTTTTCTGATTTTCAATAGGGTTCATCCTTGGGTCATTACAAACAATCATACCAATCAGTTAAGATTTTTGCCTTCTAGAGTGATTACGAGCAATGGACAGACATGGGTGACGACAATTTACGCCTCCTCTCATTTAGTGTGGGTGTATAAAAAGGTTTTCCAGTGTAAAATGTGAAAATAACTCACCTGCACGTCTTCAAAGATGGTAAAAAGCGATGACTGAGACGGCATGGTGGCTGTTCTTTTGTCGGTGGTGGTATAATCCAGGCCCCTAGACGGAGAAGAATAGGGAGAATTATAAGTTATACAAGATGGTAACATATTTTTAGACATCTTGGAGATAGCTTCTATATTATCTTTCATAGCAATGGATCTTTATCTTTATATAATCATAAAAAGTTATTGTTAGTTTGTCACTGGTCACTTTCTGTCCACTTTATTATGTACTTTGTCTCAGACGAGACTACAAGTTCATCATTGTATAGAAGTTTTCATAGAATAATATTTCGACAAAATTGGTTTCATGTGATGGGAAGTGGTTTCGTCTACGTTTTAGATCAAAGTAGTACTAACTAAATATTACGAAGTTGTTTAATCTCCTTTACTTTTTAATGAATCTTAACTTTAATTTCACTTTCAAATATAATTCAAAGGGTATTGTTTATCCCATTGTCAATAAAACCCCTTTTCTGATGAACACAATTTTAATGGCACACAAATAAACGGAAGTCCAATCAAACTAAAACCGTTGAATCACTAAGTGTATGATTTAGTTCTTTACTAACTGTAGTAGTTAGTACAAAATAGTTACAACAATTAATACCAGATGAAGGTGATCGAGAAAGCAAACTTCCGAAAGTTTCTATGCTAAACCACTCTACCATCCACTAACGACACAACACGTTAAATTCCATTAAAAAAAAATGTGTCTTAAACAGACTATTAAATGACTTTCTTATCCCTCCAGTTTTCAAGTTGGTGCCTAACAATTCACGTGTATTCCCCACTTGAAAACGATTGTCGACTTATTGTTGTATAAGACCACTATCTGTTTATAATTAACCAGGAGAAAGAAAACCCTTCATCACAAGAAAATCAAATACTTTGTATATTTTAATGAGTAAATAAATCTGTTGAAAATCACAATAATCCCCAACACTTTTAACATTTGATTATAAATATTAGAATATTCAATAGAGTAAGTTAGACCACCAGCTTAAATGATGATCTCCTTATACCAAATTCCACAGTTATAATCACTATACATAAATAAATAAACATCACCATTGTCTTTAGAAGTGATAGAATCAGTAGGAAATCCAATAGTTTTAATGAAGGCAATAGTAGAAGCTAATAGAATAGATTGGGTGAGAGGGTGAAAGTCAAATTTCAAATGATCAGCGGTGAATCTCCTGTCTTCAGTTTATCCTCCAATGGTAGAGAGAGGCAAGGGAAACAATAAAATAGGGTGACGTATTTCCATTGATAAAATAGTTATTGATGATAAGAGAAGCAAGTCTAGAAGAGGAATTACATGTCATATCGTAGAGTTACAATAAAATCGTAATGAGGTTTTCTCGTCTCGTTGGCGTATAACTACATCTAAATTCGGAACTTTTTTTCACAAACTTCAGCTCAGTTGCTTATCGACGGCATTCTATCCAAACATGTGCGCGAAACGTCATTGGTTCAAGTCAAATATACACCAAGAGTCGTGACTGATATAAATGTTTTACAAACACAACCAAATCAATGTCTTACAGTAAATTACAGAATAAAACAGCTCCGTTACACAATCTTAGATTAGATTCTTTTATTTAAGCTTAATTTAAATTGAGGAAATCGCTTGATCTAGTAGTGATCATGTCAAGTGAATGAAACAGTTTATGATAGTTTATGTCAGCTAGCTCTAATGTCTGTGACAGTTAAAAAATATATTGCCAAATCAATGATGTCTAGAACTCGACAGAGCGAACTGACATTAAAATTAAAGTATTTATTACATTTTGATTCCCTTACAGATAACATATATTTAAACAAGATTATTCGATAAAAATGTTCTTGTTTAGGAATAACGAAGCGTTGGACATTTTAGTCCCTATACTGCACAAAGTATTGATCAAATGATGGCGGCAACAACAAAATGGCAAATATGGCTTCTACAGTTAAGATTGAAACAATACATTTTCACATGCATTTCATGGCACGGGTTTAAATGGTGGTATATTCCTATGTTCTTAAAAATCTAATGTTATTGAATGAATGGGAGATAAAACTCCGCATGAGGCCTTTCCTTCCAGTGTGGGTATTTTACTGATGTTATGCCTCTAGTTTTCACTAGCATTGTCCAGAATGAAAGCAAGGCATGGGAGTGATCGCTAAACGGTTTTGTATGGAAACCGGGCTTCGACAGTATATCTTTAAGATATTTAAGTCTCTGAAACGTTGTCAATGGCTGCATTTCGAGCAACTGGTTTTTCTCTCGCAGATCATCAACATGCAATTATATTGTAGGATTATTTTTATTGACAAATTCGACCTATACCCGGTTCTGGTTTTCGTCGGACTAGAACACAGTCAATAAAGAATATTTTCGTTTGCCTTGAAGACTGTTGAATAAATATCTGTCAGTATTGGTTAACCACGATTTTTCGATAAAAACACAAACTCTCTTTAATCTTGTTTTACCAATCTTTCTAATGTGTCTATATTGGGCAGATAATTGATGATTTATTCATCAGCTACAGACCACTTTGAAGTAATTCAATTGTCTCCTGCCATGATTTGTATATCATCACATCAGCTTTATTCACTTCATTTGATTTAACAGCCAGAAAGTCGATCGACTCTACTGCTATCAAGTAAATGGATAAGTACGGTACTGAAATATTAAAAACAGCTGACTATCAACTGCAGTTGAAAAACATGATTTGGATAATGACAGCTGTTTGACCAACAGAATTATATGTTATCTCGTTGTCCATTTTAAATCATTTATTCAAAACCAGAGTGAAGATGTACTACTAGCGGACAGGATTGGTAAATTGACATTAAGAAATGTTGCTAAAAGATATCGGCCAGATCTTCACATCATTCGTCATCACATCAAAGAAACCTATCTATATCAGTCGTAAGACAAATTCGGGGCTAATTATCAGATATAACTTGTGCTATGTGTGAAGGGCTCTTACATCTTTTGCTGAAACCTGGTAATGTCACTCTTTTTCTATCCTACCCAAGATAATTATTGAACTATTTAATAAATACCGTATTCATTCGGTCAGCTTATGCATAGCAGTTTAGGTGGGCAAACGCCTTTTTTCTCCCACGGTCATGAAGTTGTTCGTCCGGAACCTTACATAGCACAAAACTATTAGTTCAAACCAATAGAGGGATGTCCTACCCTGTACGCGAATTACGTATTTTTAACATATTTCATGTAGTAAGAATTAAAATGTTTAAAATCGGAGTAATTCTATGGTTAATCTGGCCAAATAGAAACACTTTAAAAACTCAAGTACAAGCGTACACAAATTATTCTCAGCATTATTGATTTAAAAAACAATAAAAACATTTTCTACTCCAAAATAAACCTGTCAATTGAAGCCAGTAAATTCCTTCCAAATTTCACTTTTTTCTCCACAAATCAATATTTTGACTTTATTTTATTATTTCTGGATGCCACAGTTGAGCTATAATTTTTCATGGGGCATGTTTCCTACATTATAACTTATCACGCTTCTGGCCTACTCTCAATGCCAACTTTCAATCATCATTTTATTTCCCCTTTCATATTTTAACTTCAGAATATCGAACCAATTGTCCGTACCGTTTGATGTTTTTTATGATACTGTTTGATATAAATATTCCGATATATATTGCTTCCTGGTTATTTATTAATTTAACAACATATTAATACTTTGGTTCAATACCGTTTTTGGGCTCATGGAAAAGTATTTTAAGGAAGATACATTAATTTATACCAAGAGAGATCATTTATGTTGCTTTCAGAAATGTCTAAAAAAAAACTATTAATTTAGTTTAACTCTAAAGGTTTTAGTTTTGTTTCATATCAGGAACCCAACTTGTATTCGAGTCAGAGTGAAATTTGTGTATCTTACCACGGAAAGACTAACAAGAATTTCAATATACATGTATACGTTGGCCGTAGAGACTGGGTGACCTTATATTGATCTTTTTAAATTTAATTCTAGTTTACACTATGATATTGCTGGTGATATTTTAACATTGACTGTAAAAGACGACTACTTGTCTCGGCTTTCAATATTTCTTATTCTCCTTAACCATTGTTTCCTTTTAAACAAACCCCAGGAGATTACATCATAAATAATGATACCCTTTAAAAACAATTGGTGGAATATAGTATAAGAAGCGAGATTCCTCTTTTGTAATCGATATGAATAGGCTACCTAGCCCATACTATCATTCCATTTCCTGACTTTACCATTGATTTCAATGAGTTATACATCTTATTGTTAAAACTGTATGAAAGCACAGATCACAGTTCTTTTTATCATAGAAATTAGGTAAATTAGTGATTTTGAAAGTCATTTTCTTGTTAAACTAAAGCATTAACCGAATTTGATACACAGAGGTTTAAACTAAATGGCATTGTATGTAAAGCTCTTTATAGATAATAACAATAAAAAAAACATTATATAGTAATTTAACAATATTGAACATTTTACTATTATTCAAATTTCAATGTGTATGCCTTTCTATTTACAATCTTTAGATTTTAAAATCAAAATTAGCACAGAAGAGCAAATTAGAAAAAGCAATGTAGGTCCTACATCTATGTTGTTTTTAATGTTTATTAACTGAACTTACTAGCGAGGAAAAGCATCATGCTGACTATTCTTGTTAAACATTTTATAAATCTAAGAATGGGTTCATTCACTAGTTATTCTTTTGTCACGGGACGATAGGATATTTATTTAAAATTCCAACACTATGTAAGCAAATGATCAAGACAAGGATTTCAGAACACCATATCTTTGACTATTAATTCCGAAAAAAATCTGTGCAATAAAACAAAATAATATTCAGATATTTCAGACTGAATTAAGGTATGAATTTGTTTACGTGTGATAAGACAAAGCAGAATCGATTTGCTTCAAGATTTAAAATGCATTGTTTCTGTTAACGATTCAGATAGAATCAACATAAGGAATCATTCAAGTTGAAATATAGTTCTTGATTATAATATCCAAGCTCGGAAGGTCAGATTTCATCCAGATTTCATCAAAATATTTCTGACAATAAGGTTATTATAACATACGCCATACAAGATTGGTTGTCTTTGATTGTGTATCCTACAAAATGATTTCAAAGAATTTTCCTCTCTCGAAGATCACCTTAACCTGGGTCAATGTGTAATATAGAGTATAAGGTGTAACAACAATTTTACTGAAATAAAATCTCTTGTTCCGGTCGACAAGGAACCTTGTTTAGCCAAGATTTGAAATGCATGATGTCAAGCTTTTCAATTTCATACAAAATAACCAAGATTGATTTCAGCCGCATAGTTGTTGAAACACTGCCTTAAATCATTGCCAATAACATTGGCTACCCCTTCCTGAAACTGATACTAAGATTCTTATTTGATCGCACATAATTTATGCACAATTGCTTCAAAAGGTCAACACTCCCACCCCCACTACTAGTTGACATTGAAACATTTAGTTTAGGATATTATGTTGATACCAAATCAAAAATACTCAAAATCTATTTCAGCTTTGATACATTAAAGCAAAACCAAATTATTCCATGTTATATGATAGTCTATTCTAATAGAATGAATAAAAAGCAAGTCGTGATGTTTTAAACGCAGCGGGATATCAACATCATCGATTCTCGTGAAAAATGAGATATTTGAGTTCCAGAATTCTTAAATAGAACAGTAATTCCTGGGTAAAAATATTGCGGATTAGATTAAATTGGAATAATACGGAGTGAATTTGGCTGTCCGATCAATGGACCGTTATCTAGAACCGAGTCCAACAAACTGCCGTATCAATAAAATTTAAATAGATTTAGTAAATTACCCTCGGGTCAATAAACAATGTTTATAGAAATTGGTTCAGGAATTCCAATGACTTCATCACAGCCACGAGTTTACAATTTGACTTCTGTACAGAACTTTTAAATTATAAAATCGTTGATGAAATGCAAAACCAACAACCTTAACAAATCCCATCTTCCTTGCAATGCGTAGACATGCAAAATAAGCTTAAATTCCGAAATAAACCACTGATTTTGAGCATTTCACATTATGAATAATCTCAGCGGTTTTGATAGGTTAGCACTAAATGTCAAGTGGATTTAGACTACAAAGATAGTAAATCTAATCCGCTTGCAATATCAGCAACGAATGTGGCTTCTCAAATCTAAAAGGCTGTATTTATAATGCTGTAGATAAAGACTAGGTCCGAATTTCTTTTTGGCAATTGCAATAGAAACCCATGGTCAAGCACCTTTTTACAGGATATTTATCTCTTTTTAGTTTGGCTTTCAAATCAACTAGTTTAAGAGATGTAAATTATGACGGTAATAAATACCACCTTGTTAAAAACTGAGTTTAAACCACTTCAATAATCACCATGATTTTATCAATTAACATACCGATACCGGTCATATCATACACTTAAATACAAGAGGAATGGATGTGGTTTGTACGCTAATTAGAATGAAATGTTTCACACATCCTCTACTTGCAAACAAGGTAGGAATGACAAATACCTCAAACAGACTGAAACAGGATCCTGTTTTGCGGATCAAGATCAATATAAGTACAAGACTCATCATCATAGTCAACCTGACTATAACATTGACATATCTTATTGTTAAACTTAATCTAAAGATTGATACCTATTTTCAGGTGACAGGGACTGCTTTGTTTTGTCCAACAGGCTATATATACCAAGAGGTACAATATTGGTCAAATAGGCTTAATAATAGAAATATGGCAAATTTGGTAATCTTTTCGTGAAAAAGACGAAATATTCCACATATCCGTATATTTGACAGGTTAAATAAATCTACAATCTACTTTGTACAAGAAGTACATGCGACAAAAAAAAAGAGGAAAGTCTTCACATATACATGAGCTAATTATGTATGATAGGTTAATCAATTTATGTCTTTGTTATTTGCGAGCTCTTAGAATATCTTTTAAGAATTCAAGAGAGCTAACGTGACCTCAGGAGGTTGAAAAAAACATAACAAATTAATACAGTGATGGTTAAGATGGCAACCAATTTGTAACAATTAAAAATGACCTTATAAATCTGATAGCCTAAAGGAATAGATACCGATCCCAATTTTAACAACATCATTATCCAAATCTCTAAATATTATCACCAACAAGGTCTGTTAGTCAAATGTCATGGGGCAATACATTTACAAATGTAGTAGTCTTTTAACGTACGATAGTTCTTGTATCATGCTTTCAAAACTCATTTTAAGTAATTGGTTAAAAATCTTACCGTATTTAAAGCTTTGGACTAACGGTGTATCATGCAACATATTCTGCCGAGGATTGCTGAAAGTGGTATGATGGATCCACAAGTGTCGGGTTTCTAAAGTAAACTTAAATATATGTTTCACAACGAGCAAGGGAAGATGGATCAGTGTTAGATCTTGACGTTTCCTCATTTAAGTTGTGCGAATTACTGCATGATTACAACTTTATAAACCTCGCCAATCACAAATCAAAACTGGGGCTCAAACCTTCACACCCAAATAGATCTTAAATGAGTAAATTGCCAACTCAGTTTTTTTTTAGTTTCAATAACAAGTATATGAACTGTCAGACAGCCACCCCCACAATCAAGATCTAAACAATTACAGGTGTATTGTATATGTCAACAATTATTACCTGTACACTGGTAGAACTGTGTGGTTTATATCACTTACCACAAGAAAACCTTAATCTAAATACCACCATCCGTCTTTTTAAATAACTATATCCAATACAACCGAAAACTTTTCACGGTGATCTTTAAATACCAATTTCTTTCCCCCTTCCCCAACCATCTGTGGCATGCAAAAGCATCAATTTAAATTTGTCAAAATATCCCTATAGATATTTGCTGATGTATAAATCAAATAATTATGTGAGCAATATTGTACTTCATGCTACAAGAATGAAACAATACCAGCATAAGACAATTCAATAGTCGAAGCTTTAGAGTCAGATCAGTTTTAAGGAAATGCATCTCTCCTACCTGAACATTGACAGGGAAGTATCCGTAGAAAAAATAAGTTTTTCAGTATCCATTTTGAAAAGAAGCCCTTCAACTCGAAAACAATTTTTAACGAAATAAAACCCTATATATTTGTCAAGCATTTTATATATTGTATAATAGTGCGTATTGGCGATAGTTTATTCAGTAATTGAATTCCATATTATTCTATTCAAATGACCTATTTTTTTAATCATGTTATATAAATATTTGTATAAAATTGAGATAAGAATCTAAAACGAAATGTTGGCAAAAATCAAATATTTCAGGAACAACAAAATTGGGATAATTTGCATTTCTAAAAGATTTAAAGAATGTTTTGATTACATCACGTAAAAAATTGACGAGAATAATGACACGATTTAATTGACTAATGACTCCAACAATAATATTATGTACAGTCTCAAATTGCTCTGTTATATCATAGTTTTTATTCACTACAACTTGTATAGAACAACATGTTCAATTGAACAACTTCTTCCCGTCTTCTACAACTCCTATTTAGTGGCTTCAATTCACTTTCAGGCATCAATTGAGACGTCTGGATGATCAAAGGTAAAAAGAAAATCTATGGATTATTTTATTAAAGACCTCTTCAGTGAAGGAGATATATAAATATGGAGAAATAATTGAAATATTATGCAATTAACACGAAAGTAAGTATAAAAGAGCCTACAATCTTCATGTTTTAAAGAACAAACCGTAAATATACCAGAGGATAGAATAGTCCCATTGGATTTTTTCATAGAATAATCCTGCAATGATGGTAACATCTTTTCTCTTGTACTCAGAGAAAGTAAATAATGCTTTTATCTGACGTCGATTTTTTTCTATAAATAATAAATGGAATCGATCTGCATTCAACATAATTCACAGCAATGAAACCGAGCAATAACTCTACGTGTGTAACTCTTTGCCATATTAAAACAATCTATTTTTACAAGAAAAAGAATGAAAAATGAATTTAAAAGAAAAAGATGTTAAAAATAACATGTTCTATCAGCAGGTTGATTGTAATAAACACATGATACAAATCAGCTGTTATCATAATTTCACAGAATTTTTACAGGATTTATCTAATCCATTTTCATAGAATACACATTTTATTAATTATCTTCCATTTAAGCTGGAGGTATAAAGACTGTTTTTTCTGTAAAACTATGATGCACGCTACACCGCGAAGGGCCTACTTTCACAAACATTCGACCCTACAAGATCGGCCAGATTTGGGTATGCACAGAAAGGTCCACAACTTCAAAAATTAATTATTATATGTAGCCTAAAATGATTGATAAGTCCAGACAATTGCGGAAAATTGTAAGGTATTATACAAAAATACAAAATAAATACGTTAACATATATTTCTACTCTCTATAAACAACCTTCTTCAAAACGTGTTTAATTTCCATACAGAATTGGGTGGTATTATACATTTGCGCTTCATTAAGTTAATCAGAATACGAAATAACTTTGACTGGAATTATTAATTGGCAACAGAAAACGCCTGTTGTATTCGATAGGCTAATTTTAGCAAGAATCAAAGAGTTTTTGTTTTCTCTTTCTCTATTTATGTGTGTTGATATACGCCCACCAAGTTGATCTGTGATTGATGTTGGAATAGTTTATCATTGATTCGTGACAAAAACGAAATTCGACAGGAAGCGTGGATTGATTTATTATGATAATGGTTACATAACAAATAGTGTTCATTTAAAATAAAATGTTCAACAGTCTTTCATACACCACAGTGATGTTAAGTAAACCTATATACCTTTTTTTTGCAGATTTTATGAAATGTGACATTTCTAATTTGAGAACCTTGTATCTTTTGTTTCTAAAAATTGAGAAAAACAAACAGAAATTAAGATTGTTGGGGTAAGCATAAATAACATACCATAGAAGTAAATTAATGGTACACTGCCAGTTAGTAATCATTTACAACGAGGGGGTCTTCATTGGAACTTATATTTGTATTAAATAATAAGTACGCGAAGTTTTGACATTGAAAAATCGGCCAAAACGTTAGTATCACATATAGAAAAACGTTTGGCAAGCCGATAATTGTTCTCGAAATTGTTCTCGAAATAGTCTCGATTAAGCGCAGGTCTCCCTCACTATAATATTTACTATGTCTGCTGCCAATATATTCCTGTTTTTCTATCAATCATTCAGAAAACTCAGAATTTTCCAAACTAGACTGTTTGACAAACATACAATATTTTTTAAAATGTTGTTTAAAAACTACGATATTCATCATAATCATCACATATTTTATTATACACACAAACTCAATGGAAACTCAGTCTAGTCTAACGTATAGAAAACACATCATCATTACGCTCCTTACAAAAAAAAATGTGGGGAATATTCCAGTAAAGTGAATTTGAATAGGAAGTTATTTTAAAAGGTATATAATAAAAATATGGCATATACACACTACTTAGCTGGATTCTCTGAAAGGATTGCCAAGATGATATGGTTGACTTGTATTTTTTTTTAAATATGTGTTTAAGATATGTGAAACAGTTCATTCATTTTGAAAATCAATCTTAAATTAACCATTACATATTCTGTCTACACAGAAAACCGAATATATGAATATATTACTCCAAACATACTTTTAGAAATATAAGAAACTGGTCATGCAATGAATTAACGTTCACCTGAATAAAAGAAATTTATTATAAGAGAGTGCTCATGGAAATAACTATGTCCACAAAGAGAGTTGTTGACAACTTTGCAGCTGTAACAAAAACTATTCCTCTGGTTCGGTATTACGACTTTTAATAGGGAAGACTCCACGACCATATCATCATTTTTAGGACATATTTTAAAACCCACAAAAAGTTTGGGGTTGATATGCTTCCAGTTACCGGGATGACAGATCTTGATTGAAAGTTGTGGTTAATTAAACCAACGATCACTCATGGATAAATCTGGAATTGAACCAAATAACTGGAAAATCAAAGGAAAAAAATCCGCCGTTCTAGGGTTTCCCCAATGTGATTATGATAGAGGGAGTATTCCAAAGTAATTAATTTAACTTATTTAATGGGTGTGCTCTATTAATTGTTTTTCTCGTAGAAATTGAGTTAAAGCTGATCTGGAATCTATCATCAACTCGAATTTCATTACAATAAACTTTAAAATACCTCAATATTAAAGCTACACAGAAAACTTAAACAAAAGAGACTTTGTCTGAAGATTTTGTTGGCACAAATTTATGACACAAATAAAGTCCATTTTGGAATTTAAAAATGAAATTCAATGAGATCAATCTTTTAAACTCAAAGGAAAGAAACCACTTGAAAACATCTTGCTTTTTAATAATAAAAAATGCCACAGCAACCGCTGTTAGATGAGTAGATCGAACAAGAGAAGACCTTCCATTTTATGGAATGCACAGTTTGAAAAATAAAACCATCCTAAACTTGCTCTTAAAATAAATCATAAGAACTTATTCTGTCAAAACTAGCCAACAGAATGTGAAATGATAACAGTGGTCCACCTATATATAATACCAATGAAAACTACAATTAAATAGCATGACCAGTGGCGGCGCCAGCCTCCTAGGAGAACAAATAGGGTACAGACCAACTTATTTGAGCGTTGAGATTCCAAATGCAGACGTGTTGTGGATATAGGCACAAGTCTCTATACCACAGAAAAAATTTAAAAAGTGCATCGATTCGGTGTACTATGTCAGATATTTTTGGGCAAAATCGCCAAATCATGTTTTCTTAGAAATAAAGTGGGGATACAATTGGGGGTCATACTACTTTTCCGAGGATATAAATGTCCCCTTATGACTTATTTAGTTGGTACCGAATCACAGAAAAAGACAAAAGACCGATGACTTTAAGATCCGAAATATAAAACATACCATACGACCACCGATTATTGATGTGCTTTAATGATTTCCTTAACCGACATCATCACTGTAACTTTAAATCAAGGTATGGTATAATGTTTCTAGGTTCAATTTGACTTATTAACTTCTTTTCCTTTTACCACTGCATCGTGTTCATCTAAAGTTTACAGCCAAATTTCTTACACAGTTTTAGGTTAACAATATGAAAGGATTCCACACGATCCAATGTAAGCCAATCTACTTAGATGAACTGTTGATAAGATATGCCATTACCACTGATCTGGGGGATCAATATACGCATATAAACAATGTTGATGCTTCATTTCCTAATACTACTGGGACAATAGCAACGATCAAGCATATGGGCAGTTTTTAAACTAACATTAATTTCTAAAAGCTGTAATAAATAGGCCTACTAGTTTTGTACTCTCATGTACCTGATGTGATATAGGAAATGATCAACCATGGAAACATACGAAACTATGCATGAACCATACGTGGTTTCGTATATGAACATTGAATGCCCAACAGGTCTACAGAATTCTGTAGAAATTGGGATATGAAACGCTAAAAAAAATGCTAAATTATTATAGAACCTTGTAATCTCATCATAGCCCGATTAAATCGACCAATTAGATTAACTATCCTTGTACGTTCATCCGAACTAAGTCTATGTTTTCCAACCTAAATGTGCCCAATCCAGTTTGATTCTACAGACGAAAATCTACTAATTTGCATTTTACATTGGGTGTCAGTTATATCATTAATTTGAAACAAGTGCATGTTGTTAGAGATTTTACTCCACGCAGTGTACACCCACATAAATATCACAATATAAAATTGTCCTTAGAATTGATTTTATGTTTAAAAGTAACATCTTCTATATCATTTCAGTTTTAACGAATCTTTATAATTAATTGCGACAAATTCTATAACAATTCGGAATCCACATAAGCATATAATGTAAAACCATGTACTTACAATATCTTGTGAGCCTTTCTAGAATGTATATCTGGGGGAACATACAGCCCCATCATTTCACTTGACATTCTGTTATTCATTATTTTATTCCATCTGAATCTTCTGAATATTTAAATTAATGTAATATCCACTTAAAATAGTATTGTTTACAGACAGTATATTATGAGTCTTTCAAGCCATATCGCAGGTGATGGATATATATTCATATACAAAACCAACTAGTGCTTAGTAATTTTACTTCACTTTGATTCCTAAATCTATATCATCGAACTTTAGTTCCAGTTTATGCAACAGTTTTCAGAAAATAGTGCCATTGAATTTAAATTTCAATTTAAGGCTGCAGTTCTTTGGAACTGAAACATTTCATTTCGTGTAAATGGAAATTTCCAATCAGTATGGTCCTGAACTATCACAAAAACGTATTTCAGATCCTTCAACTAGAAATCGCCAACGGCATAATTCCACACTTTTCTTTAGAATTATAAAATCTCTTTAACTACTAAATAAGTAGTAATCTTTAAGAAATAGATGTCTGCCAGTCAGAAGATTCACAGATTCATCAGCTTTTAAACAGAAGTTCACAATGTTTACAAGTCATTCACCAAATGGTTAGGTTTTCAACTTCTTCCAGCACTATAAGTAATTCATGCAATATTCCTCTCAACAAAACTTTTCGTGCATTCTTCACTATCTTTCCCCCTTAGATATCGCTTTCAATAAAAAAAAAAACATACAAAGAATTCATTTTGTAACCACGAGAAATTGCAGAATTTGGTCAAGAGTGGATTATAAAGTTCCTTCCACAAAACATTTATTTTCAGTGGCAAGATGATATTCAGACACTACTTCACCCTTTTCAAAATGTACCTCATTATGACCATGATTGCAAGTTCAATAATTGTTCACACAGTCACACGAGACGAGCTTACACCCTCAAGAAAAATATTCCAACTTTGGTCAAGAACTTAGACTCTGTCACAATACCATGTGAATACAAGTTGAATATGACGTAGTCCTGTTATTATTACAGATAAATTGGTTAGTTATTGAAGGAAACGGGAAAGAAACCGAGAATTTGCTGTTCTTTATCTCACAATGATAAATGTAGTTTTTCGTCTTTTCCTTATCTTAATATTCATATAAAGATCATATTCTTGTTTTATCTTTCATGTAATTTCTATTTTCTCCAATTTCTTTCCTATTTCTTATTTATTTATTTTTAGATTAAACTCCGACCTTTAGAAAACTCGTATCCGACGTTCTCTAGAGATATGAAGATCGAGCATCTTTTAACTGTGATGATCGTTTTCTAAATCCAGTTCCCACAATACAGTCACTTCATCTTGAACAGAATTTTCAAAGCTGCTTCGAAGTTGCTTTCCTCCTAATGGATCATTGTCCCTTAAATTTGAATGGTTAAAAAAGTCATTAGTTCTAAGCAATTCCGTCTCTATATTTTAATTAAACTACACACGGAAAATTTCCATTCATCATTGTTTTATTGTTCTATTGGTATAATTCGACAATAACTCATAACTATGTCTGTAAAAATGTTATGTCATATGCTTGAAAAGAAGCGATAGATTGATAATTGTCTTTATAATACTTCAATAGTTCACCTTTTATCACATTGTCAACAAGACTTTTAGTAAGGAAGTCCTAGAAAGAGTTTCCTGCAAGTTAGACAGCTACCTGACAGAAATCTTATACAAACTATTGTACAGATTCACTCTTAGTTACTCCATAATAATATACGTTGGTAATTATCTGTAATTTTCTAATTATAATTTTTATACTGTACACTTCCGGTTTATGTTCTACCATATTAAAACAGTATATAAATAATTGGCAAAAATCACGTCTTGTTGGCAGTTTCAACTTGGTTATATCCAATAAAAACATATGTCGAAAAGTAGGAAGTAAAACTCCATTTCACTTCAATTCGATTCAATAAATAATTATCATCAACGCCTCACAGTTCTTTCAAAGCCAATCCTAGTTTCTAGTTTCCTTTGTGTTTCTGAGCACAATAAAGACCTTGTCGGTTGCATTTACTAATCAATAAAATATTTCACCTTACCACAGGTAATCGGTTGATATTCCTCCAGACAAAATGCCAGTTTCTACAACAGACTCTAAACTTTATCTCAAATTATCCACTTTTATCTAATTTTTGATTTGATTAAACAGTGATCTGTCTTACTTAATTCACCATTCTATGATTACAGGTAAAATAACAGGTACAGTCTGGAGATCTCTCAAGCGAGTAATTCTTCCTATATTTTATTATAAGTACTTAAATATACTATTTTAAAGTTCCGGTAGGTTTTTTAGTCAATAAAATGAACAAAGTACTATGTCCTGTCTTCAATTGTCTTTATAAAACAATTTGAATTGTCTACCAGTAACCAAACCACTAAAAAAAAATAACTTCGTATATCCTTTTTTATAAAACCATTATATTATAATTTGTCTAGTCCATGATGTCATCTTTAACCTACATTATATCTGTCGTATAACACATCATATTCATTATATTGTTAATTAAGTGAACAATTTAATTTAGAGAGATCAAAGAGACAACTGTATACATCTGTTGTTATTGTATGTTGAACTAGTTTTCAAACACCAGAGAGATTCACAAACACAATCACTTGCATGTACACACACTTTCACCTGAATTTTCACCCTGATTAAACGGCTTTGATGGAATTGGATGATAACAAACTTACAACAAAGAAACTAGCATCTCTTATAAACAGTGAAAAGTTCACATCTGTACATTTTATAGCATCCACAAACTTTTATACAAAACAAGAATTCCACGAAGTTAAAAGAAAATTATATATAAAATGATGACTATTTGAAATATGTTCAATGTAAAATAGTAAAAAGTTTCATCTCGCCTTATTACAAATCTTGACTTAAGAGTAAATTTATGTTCGAAACCAATAAAATCCATGCTATATGAAGAATAATATATGGCTATAGGTTAGAATCAATGTCTAAGATTTGAACCAATGAAGTGAAAACATCGTTGGAACATCTGATTGACTGATGTGTCAACTAGAGAAAGAATGTTTAATAAAATATGGTTGGAATGGTACTATAAGTTTATTAGATCTTGTAAATCTATTGTGAATGACAAATACTGACATGTGGAATGGTTGTTTAAGACAATATCTAGCTGTCATGTCGACAGCTTCCTTAGTCCGAATCATTCTTTTCAACTACAATCGTCTTTATTACTTTATTAGTATTATGCATCTTGTTTTACCATTCAAGCGACCATATATCAAATGATAAATGCAAACCTATAGTCGATTGAATTTTATGATATCAATGTATATGGATGTGAAACACGAGCTTAAAAGCGCCAAGTGGGGGCCATAGCCGATAGCACCATCTGCTGCCGGCTGTTCAGAACTAACTACTATCCTTGCGAAGGTTGCCATCAACACAATGAGATGCAATTAGCAGGACATTAAAATTCCTTTCCATTTTAGAACAATAATCTCGCAGAAGAACTGGTAACAGTGAATCAGAACGACTTGGATTAAGTTTATGATTGTCAGTTAAGTCGTGGTTATCAAGTAAATGGTGATTTATCATGTGAATGTCTTCATAAAGCCAGGAGTTATTAGTACTGGTTAATAGAGTAACAACATAAGATAACGGGATTATTCTTATCAGTCTTTACCCACACAATTTAATACCAATTATACCAAATATTGTCATTTCTTTTGTCAATAAACAAACAAGACACAATCCCTCTCAGTAGTTGCTACGATTCTTATACCGTGTAGTGAAAATATGGCAATTGTGCAGGTAGTTCTAGTACCATTTAGTGTGATTTATATCGTCCTGTTTAAACTTACTAAATTATTGTTACTCGACTTCTCTATTAGAAGTGGGAAAATATGAAAAGCTAATGATGCATTTTTACAAAACGCTCTTATTTCGACAAGTCCCTATGTACATGATTGCGACTTTCCTGCCACAATATTGAGCGATCAAACATATTTTAGATGTTCAATGGAAGGTAGCCTTCTTCCAGAATATATTTACCGGCTCTACACTAAAGTACATTATATTTTCATGACAGGTTACCTACTAATCTACCTTGTCACCAACCACCTACAGAATTGAGTGGCACCATTTGTCGAAATGACAGTTACTATTTTAATGCTTCAGCCACAAAAGCACCACCAGGGAACGCACTATTTAACTAATCTTCTCCTTTAGAGCTTCCATCCTCCAAAGAGTGGGACGACACACGTGTGTAAGAGCACTAGAATATTTGTAGAACCTCCAAGTGATACAATTTTAATCTAACAGTTATTCATATTTCAAAATACAGCTAATATATTGTTTAATGAGTTATCGGTTGTTCTTAAACAATCGATCTAGAAAAATATACGGTCAAGATATTGTGTTATTACTGTCCATAAAATAAAAGTCAATTTGTCCAGTAGAATTAGATCTATAAACGAATAACTTTACTGATAGGATTTGATTTAAAGAATAATAGAAGAAATAAGTCAGTCTAATCAAATCAAGAGAAAATAGGTCGAGTTATTGTGTATTAATTTGTTAGGCAACATAAATAGATTGTGAAAATTAACACTTTAAATAATTTCTGACGAGTTCCATTTCGTTCTTGTATGTCTAGTTATTTTATCAATGTACAAAACTGGCAAAGGTAAGTCTTTCGCATGCACATAAATGCAAGATGCAGTATTGAATTTCATGCACACCATTGTACACCAAACTGATAGTACATTTTGTTAAAACGATCCAAAATTACATTCCTTCATCTTTATGATCAGGACAAATTAAGTTTTCAATTATAAAAATATTTCGTTAGCAACTATGTTTCAATATTTCATACGGTATGTACCTACATCGGTTTCAGTAATCTAAAGTAAATGCAGCGATTAGAAATTGCCCTTAAATCGTGTCGAATCTGTACTTACCTGCCTCTTCCCATCATGGTTTAAGCCCCCGACCGATTAAATCTCATCATACAGGGGTTATCAAGCTCCTAAAACAACAATTTGCATTTTTTCACTATTGCCAGATGGTTGATACCATCATGACTTACGGCAAAACTGGTTAGAAGAAATGCAAGGCTGTCCTGAAAGTGACGAGTTACAATAGTTACTATTTAATACCAGGAGTATAATATAATGGGGCTTAGTTAATGGAGGTGGCAGGGAATTGTTGAATGATGCTTTTAGAACCAGTTTCTCAATACCTACTTGAATTCTTGAAACCTTTGTAAATAATGTTAAGTGATACTTGTGACTACACCAACCAAAGGTAGTATTTGCTATACCATTTTCATCGCACCTTATTATCTAATGAAATTCGGCTTTTGTTATTTGCTTTGCTGATGGTTTCTGTGGATTTTCTATAAAATTTCAATGTTAAAATCTTAATCTATTCTAGGGCTGACATGTTTTCATCAATTCCAAATCAATTTGAAGGCATTTACTTAGTGGACAATGCAACATACAAGAGGTAATAAAGACAAAGACAATGAGAACGATCGAGTTAGATGATAGATTTGTGTAATAATTTTATGATATCTCACTCCAATGAAATACAATTATAAGCTACATCAACCAGCTCGTTCCTTAACCGTGGCCTAATTTGATTGATTCCAAGAATAGTTTCTGGAATGGTGAGAGGGGAGATAACAACGAAATAAACCTAAATTCAAATTGGAACTTTTCGAATGAAAAGCAGAGATGGATATGTATGTTGTTTCTGTTCCTGAGAGATTGGTGATCTATTTCAGCTTGAGTGGTAGTTTCTGAATAATGGCACAAATATTTTCAGTATACGTAGAAATAGCAAATACAAAAACCGCAAATATTAAGTTTCTCCACATCGGGACATTTAAAAGGCGTATAAAAACTAAACATTGCATATCATTTACCACTCAAAATTCAGTTTTCAGCTCGTTATGATAAGGTTATAGCTAATAGTGCTTCGAAATAAATGATATTTTACCATAAGGCTGTGAAAATTGGCCGATTTCCTGTAGTCTAGACGACTCTTTCTCCACAATCAATATGATCCAAATCATTATTATTTCTCAATATTATTGGAATCACTGATTGGTAGTTATTGTCGAAATTTTGAATATCTGGTAAATTATAAAATTTTACAAATGTTATAAATTAGACTTCGCGCACTCGAAGTTTGAAGTAATGAGTGTCAGGTCTAATAATTTATTAAAGCTTAGCTAACCGTCTTCTAGTTCTTTCACCATATCATTTTTTACTAATGCCGTTCGATCTCGTACAGACATGATGACAGCAATAACTTCCAAAAATTGTCTTCTAACCAATAAAACTTCGTTTATCAACAATTCAAATTGACCAACGTTAACATAAATTCAAACCGAAAACAGAGCCATGTAGAATATTCACAGTTCTACAGGTAGCTATCTTAACTGACATTATTACCAATTTTAAATGAAACTAGTTCCTGGTTATATTTTAAGTATAAAAGTACATCAGTTTCAGTCATGTCGGTGTGTATCTTGGGACAAAAAAAAAACAATCTTTAACCTGGTGGACATTCATTTACAGAGTAGAAGGTAACTCGATTTACTTGAATTTAAATGTGCTGTAATGGAATATTGCGTTTCATGATCAGAAAGATAATATTTTTTTCGTTTTGCTTTAAGGTTGTGGACATTATTTCAGTCTTGATGAGTAATGATAAAAATTTGCCCTCTTCATAGATCAGGATATGAAACTAGTTGTTATTTATGTTTTACAGCGAAATATTTTGTAAGAAGTAAAGTCTATTAATTTATTAAATCATTCCACATCCTATTCCGTTCAGCGAACGCATCTCCTATACAATATTTTAAAGTTACATTATTAAAAGTAATGTACTCTCAATTTCACTACAATATTAATGGACTTTGAATGAGCATCAAAAGTACATGAAGCATGTAAGTGCAACATTTCTATGCATCAGGTATCCATAGTAGTCTATCTTGGTAATTACTCGGTGGTATGAATCTTAACTCTACAATAAAACTCTTTTCTGTATAATAACAATGGTTCCAATGCACATGAGGAATATCAAGACAAAATCAGAATACATTGATTGACGCCATTCCAGCTAACTACGGTAAATTTTACTGTGGACCGAATCCTGACAAAGAATATTAAATTAGTCCAGAAAATAAATTCTCTGATAATCTCCAGCAATCTGTTGATATGCAGTAAAAGACAAATCTCTATCATTAAGATTCAATTATTCTTTTGATAACGACTCTATATTGATCAGCTTATTCCCGCTTCTTTTGAAAGTAAAGAAATCAAAATGACATTGTTGATATTGTTGCCTTTTGAATGGTGATTTATTACACGTCGTCAAGTGCACCACAAACAATCAACGGAAATATCCAAATGATAGTGAATCGTGAGGATTGTATTCAACTGTTGGAATAATCCCAATAAGTCTGTACTTGAAATATAATCCGAAACAACTAGATGCGTCGTTCATCTCGTAATTACGTCTAAATTTTGTAATATGGGTGGTCATTCCGTCTACATTAGCCCACATGGTGCAAAAGGTAGGACGTATAACTCCATTCATTTCATTTCATTTTTTCCTGTATCCCGTGGATCTTACTGAACTTTGTGGTGTTTCTTGCGCTTGTACACAACTGTAAAACGCTTTAATCCGCTTTAGTGTTACGTGGAAGATATACAGCAAAATCATTAATGTCATTGCTTATCTGTTTTTTGATGTACTGGAATAATTCTGTTTGCAATAAATGGCTTTTTATTTATGACGTGAATATTCCAAGCTCAAATATTTCCAATTAAGCAATTTCTAACTTATAAAAGATATTATGAATGTTTCGAGTATAACTAAGGATACTTGACTCGATCTGTATGTTGTTTAAGTTGCCCAGTCATTGGAATATTAGATATGAATTATTGTCATTCGAAAAAATGCTATACCTATCAGCCATGACAACATCAATTGTTGTCGTTTAGAACTTAACATAGAAAATTCAATCAGTGGAAATGTAGTTTATGAATAAAAAACATTTTCCATCATCTAAACAAACAAAAAATGAAAAGGAAACGAGACTCGTCCATTAATCACGAGATGCGCCATTTAACTGGCATTAAATTGCCTCGTTCTGGTAAGATTATCAGCCAATAATTAAGGTTGTTACATTGAAAGTTATGATTGAATTAATAATGCGTTACTGAAGTTATTATATTAATAATAAATATTATACACGTCTTGATAGTTTCATTAAAAACAAGTTTACTTTTCAATGGTTAAAATAGTTCCTCGTTAGATTCAATGGGAACAGAGTTGAACATTATCATACATTTTAATACTACCATAGTCAAAACAAAGAAAACTAATGTAAACCCTAATAAGGGTATTGACCAAACCGAGTTACCCTCTGTTATGGGGGTGGTCTTGGGATCGCCACTAAACATTCCTTTAGCACATATCATAAACACTTTTCGGTAGTTTTTGAGAGGTAGTAGTAAAAATTGCTGTCCCTTTTTTAAAAAAAGTATGGTTTAAAAGTCGATCCACAGTCGTAGATGATGGTCATGTGAGCTGAATATAGCGTTTGTCTTACATTAATACCATCACACAGAGTCATTAAGTGGGCTCACATCAAGTCTCAAAAGTATATGGAAAGTGTTCTAGTATTTTCATGGTAAAAAGATTTCTGGACCCTCGAGACAGGATTAGTTTACTTAAAATAATGGTTATATTGATTGAGGTGATATAAAGATCAAGATGATAATAGTATCTACAAATAGAGACGTCTCAACTTACTAACTAGTACCACCTTCAATATTAAGTCATCACCAACAACCGATTTCAGCAGCAACATCATTTCCAAGTCGTGTAAAATGCAACGTTTACAGCCGTCAATATATTATGCTAAACGAGGAAATTCCTGGCTTTAATAGGCTCCACTTGTACTGACAGGGCGCATCTAGAGCTTTGATATTAGACATCACAGATGGAATGATAACAAAAATTACAAGAGGCATGAAGAGTTATGACAGATTTTGATATAAGTCAATTAACTTTTCTATGTTCTCATGATATACATGTATTTCAGATAAAGACTTCAAAATTTCTACACATCCGAAAATATTACATTTCTACCAGGTTTCAATAAAACAAATATTCACATGACGCCTGTGTCACAGCACACAAGGCTAATTTCCTGAAATATAAATAGCAGGACTATCCACTCTGAATAGAAAAGGGAGTTTAGCAAATCCAACGCCTCATGCAAAATTATATTGACTAAGTGAACCACGGACCGGACGGTGCTTTTGATAATATATAGGGATGCACCTGTACTTAAAGTCTAAAAACCTTGTATGCCGATGCTCCTTTTACTCGAAGTCTTCTATATCTCTGTTTTCGCATGGTACAATACTTCTTCCGGCAATGATTAAAGGTTCCCTCCCGACGGTGTTAGACGTTGTTCAATAATACGCCAGCTTGTTATATTTTCTTTTCATAAACCAAACAACATTTTATTTGCAAGCAACGAATTGCGGGACAGAATCACCCTTCTTTGGTTATATTACTGAATAATAAATAATCTTCTAGTTAAACCTCACAGCAATGTAATCTCTCTTCTACCTGTGCTAACAGTGAATTAACTTTGAAAGTCAAGAGCAGAAAACAGACGTATTCAAAGAATATATATGTTTCTGATTAAATTTAACTTAACTTATCTCTTAAACAACAAATCCTGATCTTCATAAAGGTAGAGGAACATGAAACACGAATATTAGCGGGATAGTAATAGTTTAGGTACGCAATTAAAATAATAATAATTAGTTCCACGTGTCATTTTTCGTAATAGTTCATCTCATGTAGTTAATAAGTATTGCTATGAACTTCACTTTTATCATCCAAGTTATCTTTGCCCTCTTTATAAGGTATGGCTTAGAATTCCATTGACTGGAGATTCTTTTTTTCGTGTCAGCCCCCGACTTCTCTAACAGTGTGATGCAAATTACAGATAACCTTTGAAATATTCGTCTTTCATATGTTGATATTTTATATTTTGATTCCGTGAAAATTACTTTGTGAATCAAGTTTCAGAATAAATATCTAAATCAGTCCTGAATTTGTTTGGTGTCTGAACATAACTGTATAAAAGATTTATTTGATTTGTTAAGAAATCTAACTAGTTTATCACCCACGAAATAAAGGTTAATTCTGCTTATCTTGAAGGCATAAAATCTAATTGCGATATCTAAGTAACGTTTAATTTTGTCACGCCCTTTCTTATCATTATATATGCACCAATGATAAAGTAGTCTTTTACTGAACAGGTTATTTTTTTTAAAAAAAAGTCTGCAGGAATGTTAATTTAAAATGTCATCCCATATAATATGTAAATTGCAAAGCTTATTCAAAACATATTCACCCGTAGTGGTCTGCACCATGTGGGCTAATGAAGACCACGCAGTTTCTAATGAGGGTAATTTCGCCAGGACACTTCATTTGCCTGCTCTTTTTCGACTTCCAACTGTCGAGGGTTCTTTAACGTATACAGCGAGGGTCCTCGGTTTACTGTCTAATTCGAACGACTAGACGCTTTTTCCATGTCAGCCCCTCTTACCTGCATCACTGAGGGGGAAACCGGTTGAAAAATCAGAGAGTACTATCGACCTATGTCGGGATTGAAAACTGGACCTCCAGACTAGCGAGTAAGCGTCGAACTCACCGCGGCTCCCATAAACACAGTTTGAGTTAACACAATAAATAGTACAAATTTAAGTACGATAATCTTTATTATGTAAAAGGAACAGAATGATTATGTTATAACGACCCTTCTCAGTCGGTTTTTACCAATAAAAGTTTCAGTATAGATGCTATAAAGATGATGTGTTAATTATGATTGTCTAGAATAACGGGTATGTGAAAGTTAGTAAAAATGTTGGCGAAATTGTTAGAACTATAGAATGTGAATAGAGCTTTAAAGAAAATAGGTCACTAAAAGTCAGACAGTATTTTCAAATCTTCTTTTAAATTCTTTACAAAAATAATTCACAATATTCTTTATTGCTTCCTTACCATTTGTGAATTTCAGAATTAATTCAGCTAGGATATGAATGGTTTTAGCAAGAGTTTGATAACTTTCTAAAGTCCTCTCTCACAGAGCTGTGTATTTCCCGACAGTAACAGTGATGACACCATCCTAACGATCTGATAAGGGAATTGACCGATAACTCACACGACTTTTTCTCTCAAATAAAATTGTCGGACAGGAATCGGCATTGACCTAAAGATCATGGATTCAGACAATTGGTAAATCTGACAAATTGTCTGTATTACATTTTACATTACATTACATTTTTGGGCTTTAGGGACAGAAGTGTTATATTCTTAGTGTAAATTCTATGCTGCTGATTTCAGACAGTCGGGGATACCAGCCAGGTTTAAGAGTTAGTTGACCACTTTAGTACGGACATAATTATATAAAGACATAATGGAGACAATAGTAAAATGGTCACGAACTTATGACATGTGAGTTTATCAAATTCCTTGAATGATTTATAGATGAATACACTATCAGAATAGTGATGTAGTAGAGCTAAAATGGTTTCCAAATATTCTTATAATGCCTATATATAGTATTTCATTCATAACTGCCCACCTGTTGTAAACCCTCAAGAGTGTTTCTTGATATCCAAGTTTGTTATTGAGTAAACTGTTTTAAAATATGTCAACGAGACGTCGTGATGCATCTGTCTTAATTTCTTGACATAAAGGGTGAAATTCAAACCGAAATTAGCACCAAACACCTACTGCACGTCCTTACAGACACATTAATCATTCTTTTACGGTATTTATTGATCCAATATAAACATCAAACAAGCTCAATCATGTGAATAGCAAATAAATATTCTCTAAAAAAAATTGCCCTAAACACAGACACATTTTGCGATTTCTGATCTATTAGGAGTGGAATAAATAATTATGAGGGATTTCTACCTTGAGGGGTATGTTGTCTCGCCTTCAACCGTAGTAAATATAGTAACAAGAAACTGTCGGGTTAATTAAAGTAGGTTAAAGATGGATATGCCGAAAAAGTGAAACATTTATCAGAACTTTTTTCTTAAGTTAATTACATAATGAAGACCATAAAAGCTACATTTTACAGCCTGCTGCTAGCTTCCTATTACGGAAACCATAACGGAAATAATTCCAATGATTTCTAGTCTTTAAGATAAAAAGCAAAAAGAATGTCTTTTTTCAAAACATCGAGTTCGTCTCAAGGAAATGAAATGGCCAAGACCTTTCATGAGTGAACTGAATTTTAGCTTGAAGTATTCTCTCATTTCCATGTAAACCATGTCCACCTATTATGGTAGGCTTTACGTACCTTCTTATCAGAAAGCTGGTAACAACAATTGTATAAATAACCTGATATCCTGTCCATATGACAACAAATGTAAATATGGATTACTTTTCTTAAAAACATGTAAAATTTCAAAACAATTCGTTATTTACTAGGACTTTTATCGCAAAACATTGTAGTTTTCCAGATGACCGGTATTACAGCCATTTGCACCATTTTACAACAATTAAATTCTTCTTCTATTAATCACCGATGTTCACCCTTGAGACTAAATCTTCTCTGGACTTGTAGCAGAATAATTTAGTAGGAAAATACTGACACTGGCAGGAAAGACTAATGCATAATGCAGAAAATGCAGCAAGCTTCATTACAAGCTCTGGTAATTCCCTTTGACATTTAATCAATTTAAGAGAAATTTTCCTACCATCAACTGAAGTTAAGTGTACTTTGAGAAAATAGAAATTGGCAGCATAAAGTCCTTGAAAAGTTTAAACAATGACAGCTATTATAGAAAAAACTGAAATTTCTATTTATTGAAAGAATATTCAGTCAAAGTACGTAATCAGAGAACAACTACTAGAGTTGAGAGGGTTCAAACAAAGTTAGTATGTTAGTTAGTATGTTAATGTAACAAAAAAGATGGTAGAACAACGATTAACCTCTCTTGATCATGCAAAATAGGGACCGTATGGTTAAGAGAAATAAGACAAATGAGAAAAAATAGGTTCTGCTTGATTCAAACAGAACTTTAAATCTATCAATATCAATCTATTAATATACCAAACAATTCTGCACATTTGCAAAATAAATTTAGTTGAAGATATAAAAGTTTTCGTTGACCTTTCTCTGTATTTTTTTTTCTTTAATTTCTCAACATTTCATACAACTAAATCAAATCAAGTCAAATAAAATTACACTTCTTCTGATATTCTCTCAACTTTATTTTGAAATTTCCAAAGAGTCTTTTCCCAATCCTCTTATCTGATCGATAAGTTATCATTTTGTTGAGGGTTGTGATTTAAGATATATAAATTATATTAGTTTATAGGCAGTCTAATGATAAGTAAGATCTGGTATAGTCTGGTACTGGTCCATAAATCATAGAGTCGACATGGTGCTAATATCAGTCCGGATAACAACATTGATAACCTTAACATCCAGTCAATTTCATGCTGGAATGTAGGCCACATAGGACGAACATTTACCACAGAGACCATGTACCGTTAACATAAAATAAACTATCCCCATTCCAGATTCAGTGTGCAAATAACACTATTTTTCTTGACATTTCGTTGTTTCTTTAAAGAGATTATAAATAGGTTTTCTAAAAAGATGTACGTGTATTCACCATTCTAATTTTCAATCTTGCAATTCCACTTAAACTATGCGTTTTTAGAAAACCTCTTTACAACCCCTTTAAGGCAATAAAACAAATTGTTGCAATGGGATTGGCAAGATTTACAATCATTAAAAGATTGATAATATTAATTCAGTTACATACGGGTCATTTTTTTCACCAAGTTTTATGACTGATCATTCGTGACTAGATACACGAACATCTTAGAACAACTAACAAGTTTCTAAAATGAAATGACTAGAACCAATTCTAGAAACTATTAGACACAGACTATTTCACCTTCGAGCAAACTTTGGCGATAGGAGACGTTCATGACAACTGTTCCGTTAAAAGTATCACGAGAACTATACACAATATCAGAAACTGTGATTTGAGTTTGTCTACACCTGTCAGCACTTAACAAAATAGTCATTTTATACTGCAGAATGCATACAATTATGAGTTTTCCGTCCGTTGAAGCACTGTATTTTTACTATATATTATGTAATAGATGATATGATAATTACATTCATCTTTATGTCTTTGAAACACCAGAAGTAAAACTTTAATTTCCAATCTGTTTTTAATGGCATCCAGGACAATGGCATTTTATCACAAGTATTGGAATTTTTAATTCATTGGAATCGATTGTATGCGTTATATTTCTTACTTACAATGAAGAACATAAACTAAAAGACTATCACAGAAGAGCTCATAAAACTAATACTAAAAATAGTGCCAATGTTTAGTTATTGACTTAATCAAAAGAGTAAAAAAATTAAAATCATGACAGAAAATCAAGTCAATACTATTTCTGTCGATAATAAACCTTTATAACAAATCATATAATAAAAGTAGATTGAAAAGTTTTCGTACAAAACATATCATATAAAACTAGATTGAAAAGAGACTAAAAACCAGATTGGAGTAAGAATGTATTCAAACAATTTTTCTAAACAAATCTGAAAACGAACATTTGTATTAATAGCAAAGAGATAATTTTAAGGGTTTTCAATTACGTTCATTTTAGGACCATGACCTAGCTCAAAACACTGAGAACGTTCTTAGAATACCAAATATCAATTTATGTCAGAGCTGATAAATACCAACATTAGATCTATCTGTGATGTAACTTTCAATTATAAGTACAATCTTGTGAGCAACATTCAAACGTAAGCTTAACTTCCTGGTTCCTGAAAGATTTGTAACACAAATAACATGCGAGCTTTGCTAATAGTACCGAGGCGTGGATGGTACCATACATTATTTTTGTTCTTTGGTGAAAGAGTTTTGAACCAGATGGAAACAGTCCAATTAAAGTTTCATGAAAAAGTTTTACGATCTGAAAATTCCATGAAACATTAATAGATAGAATTCTTTTCATAAATTAATAGTAAATGCAATCAATTCTATCAAAACTACCATTCGAATCTGTAGTAAAAAAGATGAATATCTCAGAAAATAAAAAAAGGCATTCGTATGCGATGATGCAATTAAAGTGAATGATGAGTTTTAAGTAAAAAATACAAAAAACTGAATGTGTTACATGAAAAAGGAAATGAAAGATCATGAATATAAAAAACACAAATGGAATACTTGATTTTTACCCTATTGACATCCCTATTTTGGGCTAAATTGAAAGTAAAAGGTAGGTTAATTTGAAAGTAAAATTAGAGTAAACATGATAAATTGAAAGTTAATTGCAAACTGAACTAAAATGTGATAAACTGATAAAAATGTTACTAAAGACACAATAATATCACTATTACTGATAACTAAAAAATTCCCGTTTGTGTAACTAACGTACGTTTGGTCAAACGAATGGCGGGTCTGGCCCTTTGAAGGAATATGATAAATTCCAAGTAGGAAATGATAAATGCTAAGTAAATGATAAATTCAAAGTAAAAATGATAAATTCAAAGTAGAACTTGAAAAATGTAAAGTAAAACATGTCGTTATGTAAGTTGAGTATAAATTGATAAAAAGTTATTACTATTTCTAAAAAGTAAAACAAATAATACAAAATGACGTAAAATTGGTGCATTGAAAATGATAAATTGAATGTACAATATGCTGAAAGTAGAAATATGATAAATTGATTGTATAAAATAAAAGTAAAGAGGTACTTACGGGGTGGAGACATCATCGAAGTCCTCCATCTCCGATAAGGAGATTCTGTTATATCCTCGTAGAGCCAGTTTGACTATTGATGTTAAACGTCAACACAAATATTCAATAATAAGCCCATACAATTAATCTTGGCCACAATTAACCATTATCTTTGCTTTTTCAGGAAGCCATGTCCGGTCTTTCTATGACAATATATAAAATACTTTACATCGTTAACTATTTAATACGGCAGTTTTATCACTGTCAAACACTAATAACAATTTAATGGCATATTGGTATATTGATTCCTATCTTCTGTTGGTCACTTTATCACTTTGGTACCAATCACAGTACTGTGGTCAAGACATTGTAACAGGTGCCAGGCCGGAACACCATAAAACTTTCCTTAACTCATCCAAGATTCCAGATACAATACATCCACCGACTGTCTTCACTTCTATTGTGGTACAAGCATAATTAAAAGAGTCATTATCAGAGTGGTGAAGATTGGTTGCAGGATATCATTGGACGATTCATAGACACTCATATGACTTTTCTCTTTCTTGATGGTCAATATCAGACAGCACTTTATTCACATAACAATAAAATGACGAGATTTTTCTTCTTTCTTATCTCTAAATCATTGGCCAAAACGAAATTCTACAGAATTACATAATCCAATCACTGTTTGAGAAATTCATAATGACATACCATAGGCACTTGGTGAAAAGGTAGCTCAATATTCAATCTTAACACTATTTTGTAGATATTTAAACACATCTGAACTATTTATTACCAGCAACCAACTTTAAACGGCATCATTCCTGAAAGACAGCATCTTGTTTCGAGTTTTCAACGATAGTCCAACAAAGATGAAGTGGATAGAGTATACTGTATCACGGATTCCACCAGGACTTGTTGTGATACTCAATATTGATGATACGATATACAGGCGCTGATTCAAATACCACCATACATAATATCTACCCAACACATATTAATATCTGTAAAAAGAAACAAGAAATTAGAGAAATTTTAGAAAATACTTATTTTTTTATAAATGTCATTAAAAGACAATCTTTCACTATACACCATTTACTTCATTCATTTCTTCTCATTTCCATTCACAAACTCTTGTATCCATTAGCATTGATAAATCACGCAGCCGGATATTTTACGGGAAAACACTTTGTATCATCAAGAAATTGGTGTAAAAAATACTCAAGACTTCATTAGCTCAATGTAAGTTATTTCCATGTTAAAGGGACTTCTATTAAGATTACACTACACCGATTCATAGGTAGCACCAAACATTTCTTGGTGAAAATGAAAATTAAAAGTGGTAATGCTTATTCGATGTTCTTATACCAAAGGTGTATCTAAAGTGTATTCTTCATTTCTGCACATTCAATGCACTATGTAATAATACCGAACATCTATAATTTTCTCAATCTAAACGAAATCATAGTCATCAAGGTAAATTATGATGATAAATGAAGACTATTTCATTAATTGCATAGCATATATTGAGCTTGAATAGTGAATTTAATTGACAGAAGGAGAACCAACGTACAATATTGATTTGAACATTAATTTCTAATTTACACAGAAATTTAACTTAATTGAAATGTCCACGAGTTTATTCATAGAATCTATTCGTATTTGCATGGACTGGATTAATTACATGTTCATCAAAGGTGTTTTGCAGCAAAGCTGTACATTGTTTAAGTTAAAATTCAAGCCGAAAACCCCTAATTTTATTGTCTGCGTGAATCAGTCAGATTTGATGTAGCATCGGTTAGACTATATTGGTGCTATGTTGGTGTTAGTGAATAAGTTTACAATTTATTCACATTATTGAGGATTGTCAATGTAATACGCCCATTCCCCTACACTTATTAAGAGTAAAAGCAAGGTTTGTGAATGAAAGAGGAATACATTGTATATGGTTAAAATTGTCATAATGGTACTGAATTATTAAATTGATCTACATGTCCTAGAATGACAAAAACTATGTGTATATTTAAAGCATTTTAATTGAAGTACATTCCTTAAGTAGATGTTTTTAAAAGCTTTACTGAGCCTCGGGCTAAGTCTTAAAACCATTGAAGAAAACTTGCTACATCCAGTTAATTCCTAGAATAAACATTTGCTTGATGGAAGATTGCATGACTGAGCTAAATTTGGACTGATTCCAAACAATACCTACAGCAGTTTTTTTTTTAAATTTGGTAATTATTTTAATTTTAGAAAATTAATCAATTAACTAACAGTAATCATACATAATGATTGCTGTATGGTAATAATAAATATTTTGTGAACTGATTATTGCCACAATTTATATTTAAACATCAGTGTTTGTTGTATGGCACATTCTGTTACCGAAATTAAATAAATATTTTTACTTTACTTTTATGACCACCATAAAATAACTGAAACTGCGATAATTTGAAGCTAGGTAATGAATAATACACCTTGTGACTTATTGTACATATTAATTGTACAGAATAAATTGTTCACGGGCAATCAATATATTTTCGCCCAGAGCATGTTTTGCTCACCAAAGCCTTATAGATGCATATTGAAGGCGTTGAGTATAATTCAGTACCAATCAATATATACTCAGTGAATAACTTCCGAATGCTATGTACTACCGGAAACAGAGCGTTTACAATTAAAGCCGTAAATGAACAGCTGCCCAGCTGGAAAGATAACATACGACCATGGCAGTATTTATCTAAGCATGTATCCAAGCAGTACACCATAGAACCTTGAAACTACCTGAGATAATTCTATCAAAATAAGATTGAACGCAACGCTCGTGCTAAAAGCTTATTTGAAGCATTTTGAATAAATTGACCAAACCAGTAAACAAATTTTCAGCGGAAAAATTTAACTTCCGTACATGACCTCATCTATCTCTATTGACATAACACAATCGTTAATTAAAATCCAAGTCTGTGATGCTAACGGGCTTAATTTTTATTCGTTTTGACTCGGTCAAGGGCAATAAGAAAGGTAACAATACATCACTCAACATACCCATACAAAGTTTCAAAGAAATACGATGAAAGCTATAGCTCGGGATGATAAGAAATGTTGCCGGGTTGACGAATCGACGGACTGAAATGGTAGCAATATGCAAAGCGAATTGCATCCCATGTGTTATTCTGCACATAAACTAAAATAAATCATCGTGGGTTGTCAAACACCACTAAAACACCATACCGGAAGTACTACTATACTGATAATGCAGTGTCTGTGTTCATATAGAATAATAATTGAGCTATTCCAGTCATTTCATTTAAACAATGTCAGTCATTTTAACACTTCCAACGCAGGGATCTTTGTGTATACTAAACCCAAGCATAGAATGGCTGAGTGAAAGCTTGAGAAGAATGTAATATGATATCATTACTTAATGTTACTTAATTTCTGTGTTGTTTTTTAATGAATAATTTCTAAAGTGTGTAACTTCCGCAAAGTTTCATAGAGTGAAAGTATGTTGATAGTTCTGATTGATTTCTAACATTAGGGTTTTATCCGCATCATATTATAAATATTTGGTACAATTCTTATTGGCGAAGTTGTTCTACTCCAAGTCAAAGCTCAAACTTTTTAAATCAAACTGGTGGACTATTCAAAACGCTGAAAAATATACGAACATAACACAGATATACAAAAATTTACTTCCGCCTTCTGCTGAACATTAAAAAACTGAACGAAATTGCTTAACACGAGAAATCTAAAATAGTTAAGATGAATAAGTATACAAAAAATATTCATTGAAAATATTATTCCGCCAAATGTGATATTCATTTCCGGTTAAGATTACGATTCCACGTTTTTGAGGAAGCCAGTGAAATAAAATGAAATTGGTGAAATGTTTGAAGTATAAATGGAATAATATTAGAGATGAATACAGACAGAGAATGTTTTTGATGTCATTATTGATTCTAAATAAACCGTGTAAGGGAATATTATTTTAATCATTATATTATGACCCGAGATCAGTCAAAAATTAGTTTCAGAGTTTCGTAAAAACAAATTTAGGACATCAACAATATTTATCTATTTATTTATATTTTGACCAAAAAAAAAAACCCATTAAAAATTTGAATTTATTTAGCCTAGCAGTAATCCAAATACAATCATAATAGTTCAGTGATAAAACAAAATATACAGCATTTTCTAGGTTGAGTACTTTTTCTACCGAAGAAAAGCTAAGAAATCATATGGAAATATCTATTAAGAAAAAAACGTTTGGTGTTAAGATTGCAATTTTATAACTTGGAGATGACTTTATAACAAGATAAAATACTGCTTTACAATAGCTTAATATCCAGTTAATAGAAAATAAACGTTGATGTGCAAAAGGAAAATAATCAGAGAGGTTTCATGGCTTGATAAACAGACTCTTTGTCTTGTAGTCAAATTGATTTGGTTTCCAACCAGATACACTAAGAGCTAGAAGCCCACTGATGTTTTGTCAGATCATTCTTTTGAAGGTTTTTATTAAATCTACGAAATTAAATCGAGAAAGACGTAACACTTCTGGCAACTGATGGTGTAAAGCGTAATCTTAATTCCGGTTTAAAATTGACAGATTTTCCTATTGTGGTGAATAAAGGACATGCTGAATAAGAAAGCTTTTTGTCAACTCTGTTTCCCTTTTGGAGGTGTATTTTATAATTATTTGGTGTTAAGTACTGGGTCGCCGGAATACTTGCTAAATACGCGAGAGAAAGTCCAATAAAATTACAAATTATATAACAGTCATACTCAAACTGTTACATTATGCTACCATGTGCGTTCTCTATTAAAATCTGTGGGCTTGATTTATTTTACTTTTATTGCGTTCATGGATGTTACGACGCTTGTCTATAAATATTCTCGTTACGTAAGGCGGTACCTCTGCAATGGTTATATATAGCGGATGATCGCCTAATTGTTGAGAAGATTCTACGGACCTTCGCTAAACATCGCTGAATATTTTCCGATACATCGGCAACAGTCGCCGACCAATCTCAGTCACGGTCAGCAGATGCATCGCAGAAAATCGGCGAACATTGCAGAATTGTCTCCTAATATTAAGCAGAATCATTTCTGTTGCAAATTTGAAGGGACTGCTCCACCTTTTCTAAACTTTGTCTCTATCCATCACAAGACATCGCAAAGCTTTTCAACATTTCCCCATCGCAGACCATCGCCGATTCATAAATTCCCAGTGGGACTGAGGCATTAACAAATTGATGTTACATCCATTGAAAAGTAATACCTTTATTTTGGAAACTCATTTAGACAGAAGTCTAATTTTAAATAGGTGCCACTAAACTACATTATATACAAGATTACATAAAGAATAAAATCATAGAAAATAACATAAAACATATATACATATACAATGCATATACATATACATCACGAATGTGGTGAAACATATATAAAATGTAAACACTGTGTTTCTTATATGATATATATGATAGTATAAGTTTTTTAAGTAAATTGAAATGGTGAGAAAAACAAAAGGAATGGTTATAAATGCTATGGAAATAATTAATCATTATTGTAAGTAAGAACAAACTTCTTCAGTTCTGGTTTAAATGTATATATAGAAGGATTATGTTTAATTCTACAGGCGCACTTGGCTTTCTAAATGTCATACCGGCTGGGTTAGTACCTCCTTCTTGATACAAATGTTGACTTCGTTATAAATATGAATAAATCAAATAATTAAAATCCTAACAATTTTAGGAATGACTGTGTAGTAACAAATGCCAATCATGGCGATATCGTGTGGTATTTCAACAGTAAAACAGCAGTTAGTGATATGTAAAATTTCAGAAGACTGACTCGTAACTTATTAGCGTCTCTAATAATCACCACTGCTGAAAAACAATCCGAACACTATAAAAAGTTGGGTTGAAATCTTGATTTAATTTAGGATAACTCTATCCGATCCAAACCTTTGAAGAGTTTTGGTGATATGAAATATATCTTTATTGCTAAAATATAACTATTAACGATTTTGGGTATTTAGTAATCTAGTTTTACGTGAATGAAAGTCTGAATGCCTGTTCGATAATAAACTTATATTGAATGTCATTTAGTTTAGAAACATTCGTAGTATCATTTTCGAACTACCAGAATACAGCTGGGTGCATTTTATTGTTAGAATCTTCAGATGTGGACTGACCTCGGAAACAGGACTGTATTTTCTCAAAGAAATGATTCCTGAAACCAATATCCGGTAAAGACTGATCTGGTATCATATCTGGTTAAACACTGATCGAAACTTCATTCAGGATATCTTGTAGCTATTAGGAATTTGACAGCCATAATTTGGTCGATGAATGTTTCAAGTTGTAATTATATGGGAATTAATCAGCGCCTGTTTTTCTCTCCACCAATAATAATTAACAGAATCAAATGATCAGAGTTTGATGAAAGACTGTTAAGGTATTGATAGGGGTTAAGGGTCGTATAATAATCACCGATTTCATTATAGTCTATCAGTGTCAGTGATAGCTTCTCCTTTGTTCACTCACCGATATTTTAATACAAGGACATTCGACAATCGGTAATAGTGCACTGGTTCAACTTGATATCGATAACTGACATAACTGTGTACACAGCATCTAAAACTATGCAATGTTTGCTAGTTAATGATCACCTGAGGGTATTGGCAAGGGGGTCGTTGAACATTCCAACAACATTAAAGCAATGTTCGATAGTTACTGATCACTTTACGATATTGTCAAGATAGCCGGTGTTCAGTCCAATAACCTTACCAAAACAAGCGAAATTTTTATACATCGGGCCAATTATTTTTAATTTTGGAGAAATAGTCACTGATGTCTATACTATCTTAATAGGATTATAGTACCATTTCCCACACTTTACTACATTGCCTAATTTCTTGTTTGATTAATTGTGTAAGTCTCTACAAAGAATGAATGAAAGAGGCAAGAGGTCCTTTTTAGCTGTTTATCCGATTTATATCATCGAATTTCTCTATTCATACTCTTAAAGCGCATTTTGTCTTCTGGTAACTAAATTGTATATGTTTTACTGCTGCTTTTGCTTTGGTACGTGAGTATTTCTGACTATCAAAATATCATTCGTAAATTGCAGTTTGTCGGGTAACAGTATTCATAATTCATAGAGGAGTATAAAATATACACTTATAGTAAAAAATTGGAGAGTTTATTGACATAAGGCCATAATTACATGCTATAATTGTTCATTGTGTATTTAGTAGCATAATTTATAGGAAAAACACTCAACATTTAACGTAATGTAAGCAATACCATATGGTTTTGTGTCCTTTCTTTCATTGATATGTTTCAAATGAGAAAGGGGAAGAAGGAAATTGGTTTTTGTTAAAGAAGAACAAGCAAACGATGTTTTGTAGTAATATAACTATCTTTACATGAGACTTATTTGTAATAGAAGGTTTTAAGGGATTTCCAGGACAAAAAAATGTATGTTTCTCTGGCGTTAAAGTCTTTATGATACGTGTTCCTGAATAAAAACGATGATTTACACAAATTAACCACTATTATAATAATCTGCATACTTAACGATTCCTTAGAATGGTTCAAGATTAAACCTAAGCCGATATCTATTAATATTCTTATCAGGAATCTGTAATTTACAACACGATATGGGATAGAACAACAAATCTGCAATTCGTGTAAAAAATCTGATAAATGAACCATTCTTTCTCGGGGTTACATTTGAAGGATGGTAAGGGTCTAAAACTGTCAAATATATCATTATTTCATTTTATAAAAACGTATTTTAAAAGTATCAAGTATATCAAGTATCACAGAGCTGTTAAAATGATTTAAAACATTATTGGGTGATAAAAGCATGGTGTAATTCAGTAGTTGTTTGGCTTATTCTACGACGTCAGACGCAAGACCACAATGCCGATAGAACGATTTTGAATTCTGTTAAGAATTAATTTTCTTTGAATTTGTTCCGTCTAATTTTCAAAATGCTTTACCAGTAGAAATATGTTAACTCTTCTCTCTGATTATGCTCTCTTAGAATTCGAATTCAAGGCTTCAAATTACATTCATGTTTTATATTATTATATATTATCAATGAATGTGCGAAAGGCATTTGAGTCTTTTTTCATAGAGCGGAAGTACTGTTCCCTGTTACCATGAAAACCTGACAACAACTAAGGGTTCCAGATAAAATCTTATCTATAAGATATTATAACTAAGCCGTGTTGGATATTTGCATTTTTATACGCCAACACTAAAAAATGGCCGTGTAGTGTTATATTTACCACAAACCAATCTAGTTGTTAGTTATTTCTAATAATTCGTATCAGTTTTTAGTGCTATTTCCTACATCACCCCATGTCGCTTGCAAGTGATATTTCCTACAACACATACCAATTGTTAGTGTTAAAGTGAAATGATGGTATATCATAAAAACACGAACATAGTGTTATTTCCTACAATTCATACCAGTTGTTAGTGATATTTCCTTAAAAAAACAAACAGTTGTTAGTTGAAAGTGGTTGTAAAAACAATATAATTGAAATTGCGAAAATGCAGGCAGAGGGGAAAACATCAATTACTGTTATATGTAGAAAAAAAGTGGCCAAAAAAGAATCATATTAGGTACTGAAAACAGAACTTAAAAGTAATTAGTGTATTTACTACAACTCATATCAATTGTAAGTGACATTTCCTACAACTTATACCAGTTGTTAATGATATTTCCCACAACTCATGTCACTTGTTAGTGATATTTCTTACAACTTATACCAGTTGTTAATGATATTTCCTACAACTCATATCGATTGTTAGTGATATTTCTTACAACTCATACCAGTTGTTAGTGATATTTCTTACAACTCATACCAGTTGTTAGTGATATTTCTTACAACCCATACCAGTTGTTATTGATATTTCCAACAACTCATATCACATGTTAGTGATATTTCTTACAACCCATACCAGTTGTTATTGATATTTCCTACAACTCATATAACTTGTTAGTGATATTCCCTACAGCTTATACCAGTTGTTAGTGATATTTCCTTCAACTCATATCAGTTGATAGTGATATTTCCGGAAAAACAGCCATTTCCTACAGTTCATAACAGTTGTTAGTGATATTCCCTGTAATCCAAACCGGTTGATATGTATTATTTCCTACAACTCATACCAGTTAATAATATATCCTACAATCAAAACTAGTGGTTAGTGTTATTTCCTACAACCTATATCATATCAGTTGTTAGTGTTATTTTCTACAACTCATACCAGTTGTTAGTGTTATTTTCTACAACTCATACCAGTTAATAATGACTTTTGCTACATTCCATACCAGTTGTTAGTGATATTTCTTACAATCCAAACCAGTTGTTAGTGTTAATTCCTACAACTCATACCAGTTAATAATGATATTTCCTACAAACAATACCAGTTGTTATTATTTCCTACAACCCATATCATATCAGTTGTTAGTATTATTTCCTACAAATCATACCAGTTAATAATGATATTTACTACAACCTAAACCAGTTGTTAGTGATATTTCCTACAATCCAAACCAGTTGTTAGTGTTATTTCCTACAAATCATACAAGTTAATAATGATATTTACTACAACCCAAACCAGTTGTTAGTTTTCGGGGAAGGGAGGGTTTGATTCTCCCAAATTCTACCAGTTGTTGGTGTTATTTCCTACAATCCAAACCAGTTGTTAGTGATATTTCCTATAAATCATACAAGTTAATAATGATATTTACTACAACCCATACCAGTTGTTAGTGATAATTCCTACAACTCATACCAGTTAATAATGATATTTACTACAACTCAAACCAGTTGTTAGTGATATTTCCTACAAATCATACCAGTTAATAATGATATTTACTACAACCTAAACCAGTTGTTAGTGTTATTTCCTACAAATCATACAAGTTAATAATGATATTTACTGCAACCCAAACCAGTTGTTAGTGTTATTTCCTACAATCCATACCAGTTGTTAGTGATATTTCCTACAATCCAAACCAGTTGTTAGTGTTATTTCCTACAAAATCATACAAGTTAATAATGATATTTACTACAACCCAAACCAGTTGTTAGTGATAATTCCTACAATCCAAACCAGTTGTTAGTGTTATTTCCTACAACTCATACCAGTTAATAATGATATTTCTACAACCCATACCAGTTGTTAGTGATAATTCCTACAATCCAAACCAGTTGTTAGTGTTATTTCCTACAATCCAAACCAGTTGTTAGTGTTATTTCCTACAACTCATACCAGTCATTAATGATATTTACCACAATCCATACCAGTTGTTAGTAATATTTCCTACAATCCAAACCAGTTGTTAGTGTTATTTCCTACAATCCAAACCAGTTGCTAGTGTTATTTCCTACAACTCATACCAGTTAATAATGATATTTCCTACAACCCATACTAGTTGTTAGTGATATTTCCTACAATCCATACCAGTTCAAAATGATATTTCCTACAACCCATACCAGTTGTTAGTGATATTTCCTACAACTCATACCAGTTAATAATGATATTTCCTACAACCCATACCAGTTGTTAGTGTTATTTCCTACAATCCAAACCAGTTGGTAGTGTTATTTTCTACAACTCATACCAGTTAATAATGATATTTACTACAACCCATACCAGTTGTTAGTGATATTTCCTACAATATGAAAGACGGGTTATATAGGCGAATGCCTGTTACCTAATCCGATTCATACTTTTTATGAATAAAATATTGTTTACAAAAAAAAAAGATATTTCCTACAATCCAAACCAGTTGTTAGTGTTATTTCCTACAATCCAAACCAGTTGTTAGTGTTATTTCCTACAACCCATATCATATCAGTTGTTAGTTTTATTTCCTACAAATCATACCAGTTAATAATGTTATTTACTACAACCCAAACCAGTTGTTAGTGATATTTCCTACAATCCAAACCAGTTGTTAGTGTTATTTGCTACAATCCAAACCAGTTGTTAGTGTTATTTACTACAATCCAAACCATTTGCTAGTTTTATTTCCTACAAATCATACAAGTTAATAATGATATTTACTACAACCCAAACCAGTTGTTAGTGATATTTCCTACAATCCAAACCAGTTGTTAGTGTTATTTCCTACAACTCATAACAGTTAATAATGATATTTACTACAACCCATACCAGTTGTTAGTGATATTTCCTACAATCCAAACCAGTTGTTAGTGTTATTTCTTACAATCCAAACCAGTTGTTAGTGTTATTTCCTACAACTCATACCAGTTAATAATGATATTTCCTACAACCCATACCAGTTGTTAGTGATATTTCCTACAATCAAAACCAGTTGTTAGTGTTATTTCCTACAACCAATACCAGTTGTTAGTGTTATTTTCTACAACTCATACCAGTTGTTAGTGTTATTTTCTACAACTCATACCAGTTGTTAGTGATATTTCCTACAATCCAAACCAGTTGTTAGTATTATTTCCTACAATCAAAACCAGTTGTTAGTGTTATTTACTACAAACCATATCATATCAGTTGTTAGTATTATTTCCTACAAACCATATCATATCAGTTGTTAGTATTATTTCCTACAAATCATACCAGTTGTTGGTGATATTGTCTACAACCTGTACAAAAGCAGTCGTTTGCACACTTAATAAGTATCTCAACCTGCATAATAAAAAAGACTTTGATAATCCACCTACCAAATCACTACTTCCTGGAATTATTGGAAACGACTTCTTATGAAGAGTCCATCTTTTATTAGACAGAAGTCTCGCAGATAAAAAAAAATCATTCAACGTTTTATTTGGATTCGCACGAAATGTCAATGGACGAAAAAAAACAATGATCGTAGAACATTGACTACATCACACGTTCCTTAATCTCGCTTATCCTTTAATCCTTGGATAACCATAACATAGATTCAATTGCATTGTCAGGTCATGTCCAAAAGAAAAATAATTTCTTAGTTCAAAGTTTATTTTCATCTAAATACTTGGTCACATAAAACATTTGCGATTTGTAAAACAAAAAATTGGAATAAAATGAAATAACAATTTGATTAATTCAAAATGACGGTGACCAAGGATACATATTCTTGACGTAAATTAATGCCATGCACTGCAAAACATGTATTTGAATACATTACAATATTACAATTGAATTATTATATTCGACAATTCTGATCGACTGTCTTACGCAATATCGCTGACTGTCCGCTGAACATGAAACTCAAATATTTCATATAATAATTGTTTTGGTCATCTGATTACTTTAGTCAATATGCACTGAAACTAATTAAGACGGGGTGATAATTGCAGATGGTATTCAAGATAAAAATCATTAAAAAGATGACGATTCTTTCAATTGCATTCTTAATTGTCTCACTATTCACAGTGTCACGCAAGAGATAGTTTTAGTACGATCGGTATCACCAGATCAGTACAAAGTAAAAGATGATTAGGTACAATCTTATTTACTATTTTACTATTACAGTACATTAGTGATTGATAGATGGATTCTGTCTGGTTTATCATCTGGCAAGAAAAGGGTGTGGTTTGGTTTTAGGGGGTACATGTTCTCTCAACTGCTGGAAATTCTTCCTTATGAAGAATCGTTCGACGGATTCTTGATTTACTAGCACACCACAAGATAGTTTCTCTTATAACACTTTATACCATTAGGGTCAGTACATACTGATCTGACATGCCAGCAGATTTCAGCCATAGTTAAAATATGATTGATACAAGTTGTAAACTAGACCAAAGTAAATAAAATATATGATAGATGACTACATGATATTTTATAAAGATTCTATTCTGACTATGATATAGCTATAAGAAATGGAGTGTAAATAAATCTTTGACAATAATATAATATCATGATAACATCAAACAAAGAAAAAAGGTCATTAATGTTAACAATGTATGATTGATTGGTTTTAAGATATTTAATTCGGAAGTTTATCTTAATAGTTCATATAGTTTGCCTTTCCTCTTGGGAAAATGTATGTAATGAACAGGTTCATGTTACTATATGGGGTACTTTTGGTACGAGTATCAAAATGCATTCAACTACAGGTATATTCCGTAAATAAATCTAAAGAATTAAAGGAAAGGTAGATTCAAACAACAAAGTCTTTCCAATCTTCAACTGTACCTCATTCAACGATTTACAGTACCGGTAGCTACAGACAATGTTTTATATACGCTAATATTAGAATCAGTAGCTGTACAAAAAGATAGGAAGTACTAAAACCATTGGTGCTTATTAAGGTAATTATCATTTCAGAGAGGTCTTGCATTATACTTAAAAATCCATTAAAAATAAATCACAACAATAGTTTAATATAACATAGCTTATTATTGCAGCGAGAGTCGAATTCAAATCAGTATCGGCAACTCATTCAAACCATTCCGAATTACATTGCTCAAGTAATAAGAGTGATATGATTGCATTCAAATTGACGTTTAATGAAAAACTCAAGATACTTAGAAACCATTCAAGTAGATTATGCAGTTATCGTTGATGACCAGAAATAACGTGCATTAATATATTTTTAGTAACATTTATCGGGTCATTAATATTACATAGAATCAAAAACCGGCAACGATCATTATCTCCTTGCATGTCATCGACGTTATTTACTGTAGAAACCGGAAGTTATATCAGTTTAGTGAACAAAGCTCGTCTGATATCTCAATTTGTACCATGAACTAGCAGTACTGTGATATGGCATAACAAATTTCAGAAATAGAAAAGTCCGTTAAAAGAAATGGCTAGGCTTAATCTACAGAAAATTTGTGTAGATTCTCGGAGAGGGTTAATTGAGCTTAGACGAAAAGATTCGAAACAGACAGCTTTGTCAACCAGTAGCGCAGTTGACGTTAAAGAATGTCAACTAAACCTGTGGTGTCGTTCACATAACTTTCTTTGTAATTGGAAAATCATATGATGGATCGAACATCTTATCGATCTCAAAACTTATTATTATTTATTATCCCTTCTCCTAATACAAAGCTTGTGCACATTATTATAATAGATCCTGTTGTAATATAGTCGTTTTAGATTAATCTACTCGTCGTTACAGCCAAACAATTTATATGCTAAATAGAAGAACAACAAGGTGGTCTTTTAAATTAGGAATTTTGCATCAGACAATATGGTCTGGAAAACATCCCACAGTAGTCAGAGGTTGATTGATTAAAACGTGCAATACTTCTCAGTTGATATCTCCTCTTGGACCGTACAAGACATTGACTCGCCTACTTCTATTAAAGAGGAGAGGCTTAAAGCCAAGATTATTTTTATGTATCAACTAGTGTTGGCTTTACTGCGTCTTTAACATTACTGAGAAATCGGTCCTTCTTGTGGAATTTTCATCCTGGGAAGGGAAAATGACAACAGGATGATTTTTTAACAATTGAGGTAATTACAGTTGGGCAAATTGTCGTTTACAATATAATCTCAATAATAAGACGAATGTAAAATTTGAAAGAACGTTTGAATTTCGCGACTACATTGGAAAGTCAACGGTTTCAATTTATTTCTTAGTAACTGTGTAATTACAGCGGGTTGATAATGGTTAATTAAAGTATAATTTGAAAAAGCTTTATTCAAAATTCGTTTGAAACAAGCTTATACCAATAAATACCGTAAAATACTTTTGTCATCAGTCTACCAAGTTATTCGATACAGTTGTGGCCAGAAAATACTGTCAATGAACGTTCTCATTGACAGAATGTTCTAGAAGTGATTTACTTTGGAACTATTTATTCTGACAGTTTTCTTTGGAGTGTGAAATCTTCAATTAAACATTCTTTGAGCCGGCATTCTTTTCCTCACATATATTTACCACTAATCTTGAGTTGATCAAAATTCTGCTCAAGTAGACTTCGAAAGCAAGAGAACTGGTATACCCGTAATGAAATGAAATGAAATGAATGGAGTTTTACGTCCTACTTTTATACCCGTAATGAAGGTATATAATATAAGTAATAGAGTGAAGAATATATTCAATCCAACCATGATATAATGTGAAATTAATGAGATATAAAATAATGATTATTACATTATTATTGTATTGAATAGTGAAGGGCCATGTGGTGGCAACAACACCATACTAATCAATAACTAATCATAAATTATCTCCCTTTATCTTAGATTTCATCGCCAAGCAACGTCTTGTTGATCTAATCACCAACGGTATAGGTTTTACTTGGCATAAAGTTTTTTCACTAAACTCAAAGGATTGCGTTTAATTTAGAAAACTGACGCATTTTTTGGCGGAACTGAAACCTAGTCGCTCCATTTGCATATTCCATTTTATTCATAAAAAACACTTCTTGACAGTCATTAATGATAAGAAGCCAATACTGAAGGTTGTGCACAGGGAGTATATAGTTTATTTTTCAGGTACACCAAATTTTGGTTAAGGTACCACAGATATGACAAAAGTAAACAATAAAGGTTTTGTAACTATTTATTAGCTTGTATCGTCGTGAATCTAGTTCGAGGATCCATTTCAAACCATACGAGACCAAATGTTTCCGATAAGATTTTACTAATGACATTTATTGTTCAGTCTATTAACTCAATGATCGAGCCTATCGTAAAATTACTGGGTAACGGATAATCGCAACTAACTCTGTGATAGCTTTATGGTCATTGTGATGTCTAGTGATTTGAAATTCTGATAGCCTTAAATAATAGATAAATGTCTTGCACAATTTAATTACAGACGAATTCGGCCTTTGGTATTTAGACAGCGTTTTTCATATGACCAAAACAATAAAATAAATCACCTCTCAATTTGAGGAAAGAAGAACCGAGGCAAGTTTCTGTACAAAACTTCTATTCATAAGTTACAAGGAGATATCAAGCTAATTTTCCGATCCAAGTATAACTTCTTCAAACTGTCCTCGTACTTTTATTGGTAAATCGGATTTCAATTGTTTTTTATTATATAAATTGGAATATAAGTATCAATAGCAGTCCATATAGCAGTTGACAATTTTAGCTTGTAAACACTCTAGAAGGCACAATTCTTGACGGATTTTGACGAAACTTTGTTTGAGTGTTTGTCATCACCTAAGAATAAACCCTATCGAAAATCCGAAAAATTGAAAAATATTTAGTATGAGTTATTGCCCTTGTTCTTGAAAACGCGTTCAATTTTTAGCCCATAAACACTCCAGATGGCACAAATCTTGACGGATCTTGACGAAATTTGGTATGTGTGTTACTGTTAGTAATCACCAAAGGATGAACCCTACTGAAAATCAGAAAAATATTATTCAGTATCGCCCTGAAGAGTTCAAAAGAAGTGTATGACAGAAGGTTGAATATTTCATACTGGTGATTTTATACTGTACTGCTAAATATTTTTATTCAAAATCAAAGCTGCCAGTGGGTGTATATTACCTTGCCTGGCAAGCTATCTTTAAGTATAATATTGGTCAACTCACGTGTTTCTAACTTGCATGATTCCTTTACGGGTTTTATTTCATTATTGTGTGCGCTAACATGGAAAGCGTCTAGTCGTTCGGATAGGACAATAAACAGAGGCCCTGTGTGCTACAGGTTTTGCACTTTAAAGATCACTGATCAGTTGGAAATCGAAAAAGAGCAGTCTAATGCCACTGTCCTGGCGAAATTCCTCGCATTGTACTCTGCATGGCGCTGTCCGTCTTCATTGGCCCACATGGTGCAGAAATGTAGGACGTAAAACTCCGTTCATTTCATTTCATTTTTATTCATAGAAACGAGAATTTGACTAAATCCTTCTCGTAGTGTTTTCAAATATAAGGCTACTGTTATATTGTGATGTCAAATTGGTTTTGACCATTAGCCTAATGTCAGTATAAAATGTAATGTTTTAGGAGCTTCCCTTGGTTATATCTTTTCAAGGCCAGTCCGTTTTGTATACCAGTGTTTGCTATTTCAAAACAAAATCTGTAAATTCTGTCACTATTAAGTGTTCAAAGGAGCATACCTAAGCCCATACCTCAAACTTCAAACAATATGCACTATCGTTTAATATGCTATTATCATTAATGACATAGTCAATAAATGATGTCAATATTAATTATATATCGTAATTAACAGATGTTAATTAATACCTAATCTGTCAATATCTTTAATGGCTGTATGATTTATAATGATTGATATTGCAGAATATTAGATCTTTTCAATACACACGGAAAAGACCTTGAAATTCTATTTTATTGGCATAGTGGATTATCAATGCATACTTGAAATCAACCACGAACCGCAATATTCGATCAAGTCGCTCCTTTTGTCTTGAAATTTTAAACTTACAATCCTTTGTGGTCGCTGACCTGTTTTCAATCAGACGTACATATCAATGATAAAACCTATCGATATATGCATTGGAATTAAATTCGTTTTGTTCATCTAGTTTAAGCAGCATAAAACTGGGAAGTTTTGTTAGTGAGCCAACTGAATAAATTTCACAAAGATTGCTGCAAACAAGGATGTTAAAGCTAAGGAAAGCCTGAGTTTACAGTGTTCTTGTCGGTTGTTTTATGCTTCTAGATCATTATGTCGGCCGTTTTATGATATCTTTATGGTTATAGATGTGGGTGACTGTGCATTATTTATCAGGTTTATGAGAAATCTAGCCTGAATCATTCCACCTCTATCATATTGAGTTTAATACTTGTTAATAATCTGTCTACACAATTAGTATATTTCACACACGCAATTAACATGACTTTAAAGCCCCGGTTCCCAACCTGTTTTTCTTTACCATCGTGGGTGTGGGACTGAATGTTGCGAAGTGACCAACTGTTGTAGGAGAAGAATTTATCTTTTGGTGTTTATATGGTGTCAGGACTTCTGGTGCGTGTTTTTCAATCGGTGACGTGTAACAACCACTACTACCAGCAAGGAGCCAACCTGGAAACTTTGGGAGCATTATCTGAATGAATTGAATTTGTAAGTGAAAACTATGAACGTTATAGATTCCGATCATATCATTGCCATTTTGATTCCGAAATCTTCTATTTTGAATGGGTGATCACGACCACACTACACCTCTGACACTACATTGAGCCCAATAAATGCTACATCTGACCACAAAATAACATATGGCTCAATTCACGGTTTATGTATTTCAATTTTGATCATAAAATTAATGGATAGACACGGTAAGTATTAGGTACTAGTACTGAATGATACATTAAATTATCCGCTGGATATTATAGGAGTGGATACAACACTTTGTTAGGTACTAGATAGGTAAACTGGTAGATATCCAATCAAGTTAATTAGTACCATGATTTCTGGACTACTGTTCAGATTACTCACTAATTCCTACTTTACATTCAGTCGTGGTTAGTTCGCTTAATAACTTTTGAGAGAATAAAAAAGCTTACCAGGCAAGGTAAACATACGCTCATCCAGCTATATGTAATTTGTTTTTAAACAATTAGAAGAATAACTAATCATGATATTTTTGATTGCAATAACTCATGAATAATGTTCACCGGAAAGAAGACGACTTTTAATTCAATGTCGGAATATTTTCAGTATAATACATCGTTTACTAAGCAAATTTAGTTCTTCAAAAAATCCATGTCAGCACGGGTTGGTAGGAATTGTTTGGTTCTTGGAACGCCTGGAGAATTTGGTCCTGAACCTTTACGCCAATCCCACCCAACCCTCGTTTCTATTTAAGTAAATAACCACTCTAGTTTAAAAACAAGAAACAGTAAGAATTGTGTTTCTGGGGTGTAACTGGTAATGGTAATCACTATACTGATTAAAGAAAAGAACCAGGCTTGTGTTTTTATAATCAACGTTTTCCTTTACCAATAACAAATCACTGTCTGTTCAGTTAGGACCCACGAGACAGGACAACAATATCACATGTTTAGTCTTTACCATTCCAGGACCTTTTCTTATCTATTCACTATAACATACCGTCTGGTTAATAGGATCTTAAAATCTTAAATCAAAACATTATCAATAATTGGAGCGATTGACTCCCTCTCAGGAACCAGGTCAGTTTCATTCTTCTCAAGTTTTAGAAAATAAACTTAGCTGACCGATGAAACTGGTCAGTATGTCGATCACGAAGACACCATTAGGCTGTTTGTGTCGGTGGTCTATTAAACATCAATCTGTATTGTACTCGTTTTAAGTATTTCCCTAAGCAATTATAGTAATGAACCCATCCCAATAGACAATGAATACATCACCATCAATTCAAGAAGATACTCACTGCATGAGCTATACGTGTATCATGAGCAGTGCTTATGACGTGTAGAGTTAAAATCTAGGAAATAAAGAAAGGCAATTCAAGTTCATTTTTAATGGTAGTCATCATCAAATACAACCTAAAGTTTCGTTTGATAAAACGTTCAGTGCGTGAATTATTTCATGTGGAATAGACACACTATACCAAGACGCTCATCCAACTTTAGATATAATTTAGAGAAATGAAAAGGCTTTCATAAGTCTCAAATGCTTTCAGAAGATTAGTCGACCAGGTGATCCCACTGGAAACAGAATGACTGAAAAGAGATAAATACTGCACACAGGTTGCCTTCGTGGAAGAGACTAGAACATTGAACCTAATTCCATGAGTGCCCTATTATATAATTATATCAGAAATAATATCAGGACTTTATTGTTATGTATTTCCTCCAGTTAATCGATGATGTGGACATTTGTATGTCAGATTCATCAATTTATGGGGAGTTTGCTGTTTTCTTTTAGTACCAACGGAAATGGAGTTATCTGAAGTCAGTATACTTCGTCTCCAGCTTATCTACTATCAAGTAAAGTTTTCTAATGTATTTTGGGTTTTATTTCAGTCTCATAATCCTATGGAACTAAAGTAGAGTTGGAATGTAAATAGTGGAATAAATGTGTCCACAGTCCATGATCTCATTCATTTGCAGACAGCTTAACTCGATACAATTCACGCATTTAATTAGGATTCTTTCACTCGGGTTACCCCCCTTTGTGCTCTTCAGACATTGATTTCTGCCAGGTTATACAATAAATCTTACAGCAAGCAAGAGATTATTTGAATTCATTTCAGACATATTCTTTTATCTTTTGTCTGAACTTCTACTTTTATTAGTACTTTCCTCCTCATTTTTTTTTCAGTTGGGCTCCATTTTCGCTCAAGTTGAAGGGTTTTTGCAACTTGTAGTAGACTACTTGACGAAAAATTATGCCTAAACTTCTTGTTCAATATGATACATTATGAATCTATAATTTAACTTTTAACAGTCCTTTCACTAAATATGTGGTTTGGTTCGATGCTTTAAGTGTAACCATCGGGATAAATAATCAAATGTGTTCAAAACAAAGGAAGGTGGTGTAGTGCATCACTGTGATTCATAAAATTGAACCACAATATAAGCAATAAAGGTCAAAGCTGTACTATATAGACTTATTGAAGCACTGAATACATTAGAAACTTATTCCTTTGCATCACTTTAAAGCAAAAGATTTGGTCGGTTATATGCGAGGTGTTCCACTGTAGGGTGAAATGTCATTAATTGTAATGTTTTAGGAGCAAAGTACACACTGGCATTCTTGAATATGAGGATGCGTAAAAACTTGGTAAAAATCTTGTCGTTTTTGAAAGGCAATCGAGTGTACACATGTTGAATGAATATTTATATGGCTGGTGGCTAGTGGTGTGATGTTATCTGCGTCCGACCAAGACGATAGCGGTGTTTATTTCCATGACTATATTTTCGTATCTGTACAGGATAATATAAGAAAAGTAATACACAAGCCCTAACCATTTAAGAAAACGCATGTCACTGGCAAAAAAACAGAAATACAAACGTAGAACAAAGGGCACATCAGGCTGTTGTTGAGTGTATATTTCCTTCTGACAAGGATGATATTTTCGTGTCTGACTTAACCTGACTGGTTTTGGGCATTGCCTTTGATTGTTTGACGAAATAATGATAATTATGAACACATATGTTATACATATAGCCAACCATTCAATTGCACTATTCAATAAAACATTATCCAACTAAATACTAGCAATAAAAATACGATGAATTGTCGAATTTGTTAAACTTTTTGATGACGTATTATCATACATTATAACAAAGATTATATCGAATATGACTGTGGGTGTATATATATATTTTTTTTTTTTGCTTCATATAAATTTTTGTATAAACAATATTTATTCAGGTTACATCCTTTAAGTTTCATTAATGTTATATTTCCAATTTTTATACAGTTAAATACATTGTATTTCTTGAATTATATGGAGATAATTCAGTGAAAATTTTAATGATAAAATCATATTATGACCATTTAAATAGTATCTGTTAAAAGCACGTTTCAAGAAAAATTAAATTAAATCTTACCTTGCATCACTGTCTTCAGATTTTAATGAAATTATCCACTTTTATGAATTCCACTGAATAAACAGAGTTAATCTAAAAGTTTGATAAGAAACTAGTTACAGCCTGACATTAGACTTTCAACTGCACCACAATCTTTTAATGGAAAGTCCTTGGAGAAAATTGTGTGAATTTAGGTAGATTTTCTAGTTTGAAAGATTGTGGAGGCTTAAACTTAACTTTATTCACTAGAATCTGTTGAGACTACTTCAAAAGGAGCCATTATTTCCGTCAATATTGAACGGTGAGATTTACCACATAGATCTTTCCGATTACTTTCAAATTGCTTAATATTCAAAATGAATACGCCAAATGATGATTTTAAAATGAATGCCCAGACATATCAAAGAAAATATTTTTTAAAGTTAAACTTGATGTCTAAATTACAGAGTGATCTTCTGCATATTTTTGTTGTTGATATTCTATTGAAAATAATAAAGATTGTAAATGAGTTTGTGGCAAACGTCTGTTATTTAGCTCCTTCGCGTTCAAACTCTTATATTGACAGGAAAGCCATCTTTAATGCAGTTATTTTAGAAAAAAAACACAACACTGTAACTTTAAAGATTTCTTAATTGATATTTTCATTTCTTGATGAAATCATGCTGGTGCTGGCATAAAAAAAAACAACCATGTTTGCCATCATATAAAATGCCATTTATAATGTACATTAACTTCTCTAAAAGAAATATTCGTCATGTTTAATAAATTTATGATTTTTAATTATCTGAAACATGACAGCAGAATATTTATGGATTTTTATTTTTTGTAGGGATTTTTATGATTTGACAGCAACAGCATGTATATAAGGTTTCCACTTCGAAAACTTGGAGACAATACAGACAAATAGATAGAAGACTTATACTTTTAGAATTAACTTTGAAGGAAAAGATTAGCAATATACTTAAACATTATTTTTATCTGGAAAAAAATCTACACCGCTGAGCAAAAAAGAACATTTGTCATGGCTAACTGGTCTGTCAAATTTTGCATTCACAGTATATACACCTCGATATATGATCCATGATACACTTCTTAGCATAGGAATAGTTGGTTAACCGTTGTTGATTTGTTAGGAACCATGAGTATTCTCTTGATGTTGACTAGATTTTTAGAAATCTACAATGCAAAGAAATGTGGTTGAAGTTAGCTCCACATAGCAAGCAATGGTGTAATAAGCCATATAACATTCCTGCTTCTGGTCCTTTAACCTTGGAATTCATCTTTTAACACCTTCTATAGAAGTCCCTGATTTACTTCGATTACATCCAATTACTCAACTCTTCTCAAAACCATTAAAATGAGAAACTAGTCTTTATTTCTAGGTTAACTGAATCAATAAAGACAATCACAGATATTCAGATGTCTTAATTACTGCCGGGTGGATAGGTCAATGTTACAAACTGTTAGATATAGATCGTTTGTTCTGTCACCTTTAACTAAATTCTGTTGAAACAAGCGACAGCAGCTGAATACATAGAGCTAGCTTACACAGTTATAACCGTTAAAAACACTCAATTTTTTACAAAGACTATTTTAAAGTGAACATTCTGATGGTGTTGATTAAATTGAAATGGAAACTTTCATGTTGAATACGTTTGTAATAGTCTTGTCTCCCAATCGGAGATGCTATCTTGTGCACTTGGAAGAAAGTGCTTACTCTATTTCGATAATAGTATTTCCAGCACGGCTCACTTCATATCTATACATCTTTTGGTCGGGTTGAGGGCTGTGATTTTATAGGTACATCATTTAGTTAACATATTCAGAAAAGAAACATTTTCAACTTGGCAGGTAGATATAATATACTAGTAGACAGTGGGAGCCGAAGACCTGCTATTTTAGGTAAAATGTGGTTATTTTCGGATTTGTTTTTAGTCAAACCCTCTTTTTAACAGGGCCAAACACTACATTTTGATGAATTTTGACATTGTTTTCTTAAATCTGCCGTATACATTTTTTTCTCCAAAATGTGGCAGAATACACAAAATTAATTCATTTTTTCTAAAATTGTCTTGCAAGAACCTTCTAGGCTGCTCTATGATACGACTATGATACCACCACAGAGTAGCCAAAATTTGAATTCAGCCTCAGCAGCTGTCCCCCATTGAGTCAGTCTGCCCCCTATTTGTACACCGAGTCTCGAAAGGCTGGCGCCGCCAACATCCCCTACTACCAATCCTACAACTTCCCCCACTATACAAGATCTTAAACATCCTCTATAATAATAAACAGTACAACAACATCCTCTACTACAAGTCGAACATTATCTCTTACTAGAGTCCAACAACATTTCGTACTATTTCTTGGTTTTAGGATGTTGTCGTAGCTTACATTAGGTAGAATTTTTTGTAGGAGAACTGGCTAGACTTGAAGTATAGGATTCCGAGGGACTGGTAGTAGGGGACTCGTGGTAAGAGACGTTTGTTGTTAAGGGTATTGAAAGTAAGACTGCTTATTATAAGTTGATGTTTAAGGTCTTGTAGTGGGGGAAGTTGTTGAATTTAGTAGTAGGATTGGTAATAGATGTTGTCGGACTGGCAGTTGTCACTGGTAGTAACAGATGTTGAGCTAGCCTCTATCCTATATATAGGCTAACAAGTGGTTGCCTAGCAAGATACGCTCACTTTCCTGATACATTTTCAGTATACATGTATATAGGTCGGTCACTAACCTATGTTAAATCATATCAAAAATCTAATTTGTGCAAGATATTGTTGATTTAATCAAACAAACAAAATTTAATAAAATCCTGACAGAGGCCTAAACTTTCACCTCTATCACCTCTAACAAACTAGCGTTTTTACTAAGTCAAGGGCAATAACTCAAATTCCGTTGATTGAAAAATCGTCAAATTCAGTCTTGACTAAGATCTCATCATTATAAATGATCACATAACATTTCATTTAAATCGGATGAAAACTGTAGTCTCTATTGCGTTCACAAACAAATCTTGACGCTTTTTATACGCCCACATGAATATGTGGTCGTATATTGTCGTCGCCCCTGTCCGTCGGTCCGTCCGTCAACATTTCTTGTGAGCACTATAGAGACTACAGTTTTTATCTGATTTTGATAAAACTTGGTGTGATGCTTTAGATTGATAAGAACTCGGTCAAGTTCGAATTTGACATATTTTCGATGAACGGTTTTTGAGTTATTGCCCTTGACTTAGAACGCCTTGAAATTGTTAAAAATTGTTCGTGAGCAGGATTGAAGCTACAGTTTTCATCCGATTCTGATGAAACTTGGTGTGATCATTGGAATTCATAAGATCTCGGACAAGTCCTAACTTGACGCATTTTCGATGAACGGTTTTTGAGTTATTGCCCTTGACTTTGTTAAAATGCGTCGTAATGTGTTAAAAATAGTTCGTGAGCAGGATTGAAGCTACAGTTTTCATCCGATTCTGATGAAACTTGGTGTGATCAATGGAATTGATAAGATCTCGGAAAAGTTCTAATTTGACGCATTTTCGATGAACGGTTTTTGAGTTATTGCCCTTGACTTTGTTAAAACGCGTCGAAATTTGTTAAAAATAGTTCGTGAGCAGGATTGAAGCTACAGTTTTCAACCGATTCTGATGAAACTTGTTGTGATCATTGGAATTGATAAGATCTTGGACAAGTTCTAACTTGACGCATTTTCAATGAACGGTTTTTGAGTTATTGCCCTTGACTTTGTTAAAACGGGTTGAAATTTGTTAAAAATAGTTCGTGAGCAGGATTGAAGCTACAGTTTTCAACTGATTCTGATGAAACTTGTTGTGATCATTGGAATTGATAAGATCTCGGACAAGTCGAAATTCGAACTTTTCTGAGATCTCATAAATATAAATGATCACACCATATTTCATTAAAAATCAGATAAAACTGTTGTCTATTATGAGTTCACAAGCCAATTCTGGACGGACCGACGGACGTAGCGACGACAATATACGAGCACCTAATCTGGGCGTATAAAAACGGGTCAATGTCTTTTTTTAGATGACTATATACTTAAATCTAGGCCTATACTGATATTTCCCACGAAAAGCAGTGGCTAAGAATTACCTTGAACATTGACATTAGGTGATTTTTGACCTTAATGTACAGCTAAAATCCTTTTTTTCAATCATTTGTAAGATATTTAATGGGAAATAACCAAACTCAAGTTTCGAGTAATTAAATAGTGTCTTATAATTTCTGTGTGATCTCCCCTAAAGATTTCTCATTTTTATGAGGTAAAATATATATAGCCTACATATACATCTATGCCTACTTGTAATGAAAACATTGGTATGATGAAACTAGGGAAGGTCTGACAGACATGTTATTAATGATGTAAATTGTGTCGTGTTGGAAGAAATGGTTGATTCGTAATTTCCTATAAAGACACTTTGTCTTGTGTTTCAGCAATAAAATCCACTGTCTTCAAAATAGCTAGGCAGTCTTGACGAAAAGTGAAGAAGGAGACAGGTATGTCATGTCATTCATCATATTTGAGAGAAGCTCCACATTGAAATGTTTTATAGATGTATTAATAGGTCTTGGTCTGTAACAGGCATGGTTTAATAACTCAGTTGCATGTGATGTTGAGTTTGGTTGTGTTGTCATTGTCAAGGGTTTCTGTCATTTAAAATTATGCTTAAATCTCAGCTTTTTACTATTGAGCTCTAAATATTCAAAATAAAATTTTCAAGTGTATACCATTTGTCTTAAGAATGTTTTCGGGTCCATAGAAATATAAGGTTCAGTTATTTAACTTTGAAATAGTCACACTTTCCTCCCAGAAAATGACCTTCTTTTCGGTTAAATCATGTTTGCTAATAATACCGGTAACTACGGAAGGGCATTAGGGCCATTCATTTTTTTTTTTTTTGAATTTTCAAGTTAGTATGTTGAATTTTCAAGTTAGTTTGTTGAATTTTCAAGTTAGTAACTTGAATTTTCAAGTTAGTATGTTGAATTTTCAAGCTAGTATGTTGAATTTTCAAGTTAGCATGTTGAATTTTCAAGTTACCGTATATTTCCGAATATAATGCGCACCCCTTCCTTTTCCCATTAAAATCTGGAAAAAACAATTTACCCGTGTATAATGCGCACCCCTTGTTTACGAAAAATTTGAAGTCAGACGTCAGATGTTGTTTTAAAAGGCTAAACAAATCGATAAAATATAAAAACAAACTTTCATTGAAGGTATCGCATTATTAGTTAGTAACTTGAATTTTCAAATTGGTATGTTGAATTTCCAAGTTAGTATGTTGAATTTTCAAGTTAGTATGTTCAATTTAGTAACTTGAAAATTCAACATGCTAACTTGAAAATTCAAGTTACTAACTTGAAAATTCAAGTTATTAACTTGAAAATTCAAGTTATTAACTTAAATTCAAGTTATTAACTTGAAAATTCAAGATAATAACTTGAAAATTCAAGTTACTAACTTGAAAATTCAACATACTAACTTGAAAATTCAATATACTAAATTCAACATACTAGCTTGAAAATTGAAGATACTAGCTTGAAAATTGAAGATACTAGCTTGAAAATTCTACATACTTACTTGAAAATTCAACATACTTACTTGAAAATTCAACATACTAACTTGAAAATTAAAAAAAAAAAAATGAATGGCCCTAATACGCTTCCGTAAATAACTTTTCTAGTGGTTAACATTTTTATCAACCTAAAGACAATGTAAGACTCTCAGTAGCATGTTGTAGTTGATATTTCAATTCATTCTGAAATGATTTGCAAAATTCAATTCAGAAATCATTGTAGTAAATGTACTTAAAAGTATGTAGCAATAAGATTAGACATATTGTTATGTGATCCTTATAGTTATTGGCTCATGCACCAAGATTAAGTAATAATCCATAGGCTAAAAATTGATTGACATGTTCCAACAGGAATTTTAACTGAATGATGATTTGATTTATTAATATCTATTTCAGCCCATGAAGAAAATGACAACCTTCAACAAAAATCAACCTTTGGTAACTTTTGCTGCTTTATCAGATCTACAATATGGCAATTTTGATGATGGATACAATTTTCAAAAAACTAAAAAAAGATATTACAGAAATTCTTTGGAAATACAAAAGAAGGCTGTTAAACAATGGAAAGAAATGAGTCCAGAAGTAGAATTTATTGTTCATTTAGGTGATATAATTGATGGATTTAACAAACGTCATGGAATATCACAATCATCTTTGGACTGGGTGATAAAAACATTTGAGAAATTTAGAGTTTATCATTTGATTGGTAATCATGAACTCTATAACTTTACACGTACTGAACTTATCAACACTCCACTGTATTCAGCTGGTTTGAAAGAGTGTCAAGATTTTTCATCTCCTAATACCTCATTTTATTATACCTTTCTACCACATGCATGCTTTCGAATCATTGTTCTGGATTCCTATGATATATCAGTTATTGGCTGGCCAGAGTCCAGTGAAAAACATCAGCTAGGGTTGAGGTATCTAGATAATAATGTTAATGATGATAAAAATTCACCTGGTAATATGACTGGGTTAGATAGAAGATTTGTAAAGTTTAATGGTGGTGTAAGTGACGACCAGTTACAATGGTTAGAGAAGATTTTAAAACATAGTCAAGATAAGAGAGAAAACATACTGGTAATAGGTAAGTTTATTGTTAGGTCACATTACATTACAAACTATCAAAATATAGCTCACAAATTTATTTGACTGTGGATTGGTTTGGTTTTGAATTGAAGACATATTCTTAATATTTCTTGCATTAGAACTCTCTGCAATCATGTAAATTTGAATTGTTATATTGTATTTGAAACAGCCTGTAAAAACAAGTCATATTTCATTTCTTGCAGGTCATCTTCCTATCTTGTCAACACCAATAGATACTATGAATTTACTTTGGAACTATGATGAAGTTTTAAACATTCTTCACCAATATTCCTGTGTTATAGCTTACTTCTCAGGACATGATCATGATGGAGGATTTGGTATAGATGATCATAACATACCACATTTAACATTTCCTGCTATCTTAGAATGTCCACCAGATAGTGTTCCACCACTAGCTACACTTAAACTATATACAGATACATTACAGTTGACAGGACAAGGACAAATAAAAGATATGAATTTCAAATTAACTTTCCCTATAGAATCTTGATTTTAGTACATGTATGCATATAGTTATTGTGATTTATGACATTCCAACCTCATTTGAAAATGATTTTAATTGTCATCCTCTTTCTGTTTAATAAATGACACACTAATTGGGATTTTTTTTCTATGTATGTCATATATGCTTTATAGTTATCCATATATGATTTACTATAAAACTGCAATGCATGGAAAGGATGTTGTTCATAGACCTTCATCTTGAAATAGATTTTTAATTTTTATTACGAATGAATAGAAACTAGTCAATGTCATGTATTATCATCAAAACAAATGAAATTCAAATCTAGGTCATCTTCCATTGTAGAAAGACAATCTTTTACATTTAATTTACTCTCCTGTCTTATTCTATCTTGTTCCTGCTTTAATTCTTTTCTTTTCTGTTTTTTGACATCTTTATGTTGTTGTTTATCTGGTGCTGTGACCATTTCTTTCAAATTCTCATAAAATCTGGAAAAAAAGTTGAATATTTACTGGTATATTTAATTTTGAGATTTTAAGCATTTGTAATTATATTTTGTCCATTTAAATTTTCTAAACAATAAAATGATTTTCATATGGCTTTGCTTACCTTTGTATTCTGCAGAAGTTCTCATGCAATTTTTCATTAGCTAATTGTACCAGATGATATAAATACTAGAATAAGAATGGTAACTATTTGAGGTACAAATTAATGTCATGGTCATTATTTTATTTATAAAGTTTGTGATTATTATACTACAAATCTTACAGATGTTTCCTGAATACATCTTGCTTTTAAAATTCCTTACTTATAAAGAAACATCATGAGGTTATAACACGTAATCAACTACATCAAAACTAAAATAAGTGTGCTTAATATGATTCCACATTACAATATATTTATTTACTTTTTCTGAAACTAACACTTCTCCTTTAATTGATAATGGAACTTCCAAAGAATGTGTACTTCTTACTGCCTAAAATAACAGAAAATGAAGATAATATTAACTTTTTCCAAATGTCAAGAAACCTTGAAAAGGTTCAGCCAACTAAAAGTACCCTCAATTTTGCAAATGTGCTCTTATGATGACACAGATAGTTTCATATTGATAAAGATAGCTTGCCAGGCATGGTAATATATGCCCACTGGCAGCTTTGATTTTTGAATAAAAATATTTAGCAGTACAGTAACAATCACCAGTATGAAATATCCAACCTTCTGTCATACACTTCTTTTGAACTCTTTAGGGTGATACTGAATAATATTGATTATGAGTTATTGTCCTTGTTCTTGAAAACGTGTTCAATTTTTAGCTCGTGAAAACTCCAGAAGGCAAATATTCAATCTTCAGCACAGGACTGAATAATAAAACCAAGTTTTGTCAAAATCCAGCAAGAATCGTGCTTTTTAGTGTTCAAGAGCTTAAAATTGAACACGTTTTCAAGAGCAAGGGCAATAACTCATACTAAATATTTTTCTGATTTTCAATAGGGTTTATCCTTGGTTGATAACAAACACTCATGCCAAGTTTCGTCAAAATCCATCAAGAATTGTGCCTTCTAGAGTGTTTACGAATTAAAAATAGATCGCGTTTTCAAAAACAAGGGCAATAACTCATACTAAATGTTTTTCGATTCTTCTGATTTTCAGACCAAGTTTTGTCAAAATCCGTCAAGAATTGTGTCTTGTAGAGTTTTTACGAGCAATTGTGGACGGACGGACAGTCCGACGGGCAGACGGACGGACATAAGTGACAGCAATATACGCCCCCCATTTCATGTGGGCGTATAAAAAGAACATCTTTGAAAGAGCTCAATAGAAAACTGAGGGTTGACTCACATATAAGTTGCATTGAAAAGGCACCTATCAATTGTCTCAATAGAAGAACTGGATGTTTTTTCCAGGTAGCCTCTGCATCACTGACATGGGGTTGAAAAATACAAATGTATCATCTCAAATTCTCAACCAATCTTCCTCTTCTCTACACACCAAGCTTGCTTATTTCAGTAATATCATGAGATGTTATTGTATCATGCGACCACAAATTTACAGGGTGAAAATTACCGTAAATTCTATTTATGAATTTGTAGTTTGGCTATTACTTATTTGGTCAACTAAAAAAGACATCAATAAAACTATTGAATGTACTTACCATTATTATTTTACCTTTACTACCAATAGTTATTCCAGAATTTCTAAACCCTGATGCTATTGCTACTGTATGCTGAAACACAATCACAGACTTTGATTAAATGTAAGCAACGCTCAGTATCCTAATCAAGCATTTGAAAATAATGTTAGTAAGCTTACAATGACATATTTTATTTTTAACTACAAATGTATGCTTATTCATACATTTCCAAACCTAAGATTAGAATTTTGGATTTATCATGCCTCTAGAATCTAGTAAATTTGAGATTGTACATTAACTTACTAATTTTTGAGCATCCTCTATACATTTACACTGAACATGCAGAACAAATGGTTCAAATTTGAACACTGCATTGCCTGTTATATTCTTTAAACTTTCAACCTAAATAAATAATATATAGCACTGAAACAAAAGCCTTTTTTTGTCAGGAGCCAAATCTAGATATCTCAAATAGATCTCATTTTTTGTAGCCATAATATTTTCTTCAAAATCGTTCACAAGTAAGCTTAAAATATCTCTTTCCAGGACCATCCCTATCTCATCTCATATAACATATTCTAACCATAGGTTTGAGTTGAGCATCTTCATGAGTGGTATACAACCATTGACAGCCTTTCTTCTGTATTATACTGCTATCCTCCTGTAATAAGATAATACTGACAAATTTATATACTTGACAATTGCTCTGAAATTACAACCAAAATTAACAGAAACAAAAAAAGAATATTTTACAAGGATAACAACTTAGGTTCACAGTTAAGGATCCTTTCTACCAGCTGGTCCTTGGCCAAACCTCTTGGCATTGATCTTTCCTGGCTTATCTGCACCCATTTACAGCTAGGTTGACTGGAAAAAGACACCATTAAAGTGCCAACAAGTAAATCTATCCATACCGGTACCGTAATAACAATATGAACAAAAATACTAATCTGAGGCAAGATCTATGAAATACCGGTATCCATTTAATGGTTCCAGAATTGCTTAAAATTTATATTTAGACATTTAGCAAGTAAAATTACTATTGTGCTTACCTGTTGGAAGACCATTATTCTGCCTGAACATGAACTGGTGGTAAAATAGTGATTTAAACTGTTTATATATTGCACTAAATCTCCAATTGGTATATCAACTGAACCTTTTCTACTCCAATCTATACCAGAAAGACATTCACTCTTCTGTTTCTCAAACTTCAAATCACTCATTTTCACTATAACTCACAAAGGCTCCAAAAACTATGTACAGATTTTTTACAAATAAAACGAGTAAGGTGAGTAAAGTCTGTGACGTGGATAAAACACTAAAAATATTTATATAGGGATTCTCAAGATTCAAAACAAGGCTGATAATTTATATTTATGCCAATCCTATAATCCTCAGTCGACTCAACGACCTCCTACATCTGTGGATTGCTTTACTTTTTCATTAAAGACAATCTACTACTAAGAAGAGTTTATTCAGTAGAGAGTCGACTAGTGCCAGTTGTGGATAGTATTATTTTGGATTCTGAAGAAATAATGAACATATAAGACATTTTTTTTTACCAACCATGGGCGGGCATTTTACAAAATATAGGCCATTTCAGGTTTTCTTTATTGAAGATCATTTCACATGTTATTTCCCTTGAATTAAATGATTTTGTTGTTGATAATTTGGAAAGATATATGATTAAATTATTATACTCGAAATAGTTCACCCAGATAAAAAAAAATATATATATATTACACGTTTTAATGTAAGGCATAAAATTGATATTGGTATGTAAACCAACGAGTTATATAACTTATTGATGTAAACCATAATTAATATCTTTCAAGGGACGTAACTCTTTTGTAGACAACACAAAACTAGGTATAGGCTAACCCAGAGCCGTATATAGACGGCGTATATAGACGGCTCTGGGCTAACCTTGGCTTGATGAATCGAGAAAACAAAGAATGCAATCTGATAGCAACAACCTAGTAAACTGGACAGATATTTGGCAGATGAAATATGTAAATCTGTTCACTTTAGACACAGAAATCCTTATCAACAATTAGTGATGTTCTGAATGTCGGCGACAATCGATTATCGGTCGTTGAAAGTCCAACGATGTTAGCTTACTAATCAATTCCCAACTGAAAGGCCGCAAATAATAAAAAAAATTCTAAAAATAAATTTTAACTTATAATAAAGATTGGATGACTGAAACAATGAGATCCTGATAATTTGTCACACCTTTCATTAATTTTTCTCGGAGACTAGCCTAAGAATTGACACAGAAAATAAATACCGGTAGTAGGCCTATCATAGTCACAGATTGTGCTGAATAAGGTATTAAACTGAAGTGGATAGCAGACGACATTTCGGTGAGGCAGAGAACCAATGTATCTTTATTCTTTCAAAATCTGGCTAATGTTATGGACAAACACCAATTCAAAGCTTGCAATATTTGGAATGTTGACGAGAACGGAGTGATAACAGTAGTGAAGCCGAATAAAATAGTGGCTGGTAAAGGCATGAAACAAGTAGGATCGCAGACGTCAGCAGAAAGAGGGCAGTCAGTGACCTTATGTGCAGGAGTATCAGCAAGTGTTCAATGTATTCAATCATTTCTGATCTATCCGCGCGTGAATTTTAAGGACTATTTCTTGCAAGGAGCGCCACTTGGAACGAAAGGAACAACCCACCAATCAGGTTGGATGAATGGTGACAATTTTTAATTGTTTCTAAAACATTTTTATGATCATGTCAAACCGTAAAACGAAACGAAAAGCCAGTGTTGGTCTTACTCGACATTCACGACTCTCACTTAACGATTGAATGCCTCGATTATGCCAAGCAAAATGGCATCACCATGTTTTCGTTTCCACCTCACTGCTCTCATCGATTGCAACCCTTGGATATTTCCGTGTTCGGAAAGTTATCTGGCTACGAAGCAATCCAGGGAAGCCGATTACCATATATGAGATAGCAAGTATTTTTTGCGAACCATGTAAAGAGGCACTGACCATGATCAACATATGCAATGGCTTCAAGAAAACTGGCATATTTCCATTCAACAGCGAAATCTTCGGCGATGACGAATTTGCACCAGTCGAAGTGACCGACCGTCCGAATAAGGCGACGGAAATTTCGGAAGGAAATGTAGAAAGAATCTCAATGTTCACATCTGATGATACCGATCCTGTGAAGATCCGCTTCCTACAGAACAATAATATTGGAATTTTACCTGTAAGAGGTGATGCCATTGCCTGATGTACGCCGTCAGTTCCTCTCTACATGCAGCAGGGGCTGGGACGTTCACTAGTGATGACTTCGGATCGTTGTTAATCAACGAAGTCCGTGATCATGAAGAGTTCTATCAAGATTTGTGTGTGACGGATGACATAGACGTATCAGAGGCCGTACATGGATTCTTAGCTGAAAAACAATACAGACAGCAACAACGCTTGTGACATATTTGTGAGTGCATTCTGCAATGCTATGAATATGAAGGCCGTTGTAGTGAGAAAATCGGACGGAATTGTTAGAAGCTCTTCCAAGCTGACCTGGAGTTGAAATTTCAGAGCACTGCATACCTTACTTTACACGGAACACGGAGAGCATTGTCTGCGGGCCACATCATCCAATAGTTTCCGATCATACCATAGCATCTCAATCTATTGTACCAAACATATGTCAACAATCAAGTTCTTCGATCCAACTCAAGTGAAACATTCTCACCAGAAACAATAAAACCACACCCAAAAGCTCCGAAACGCAACTCTACTAAAAGCAGAAAACGCAGAAAGAAGCCTTAAGATCCGAGCACAAACAACGAAGGGTGAAACAAAATGATTCTATACGAAAACGTGTGAAAAATCGCACAGTTAAAAAGTCTCTTTTTCCGTAGAAGAAGTCAATTCGCAAAGAACCTGTAGACTCTGAGAGTGTTTGATTTGCATGGAATCCTGGTATAAAAGTAAATCAAGAGAAAAGTGGATCCAATTTTCTCAATGCAAAATGTGGTCAAATGTGTGGATACCCACGGCATGGTCCATTACATCTGCCATAACTGTGACTCTGACGACTAAAATGGATGATATTAGGTCATGGTGCAACTGGTGTATTATTATTGTTTGAATACATAAAATTAGGATGGTACAAAGCCTCTTTTTCATTTGACTGTCGAACTTGCCCCCAGATGAACGAACTTGCCCCGGGCACGTTCGGTCACTTTGACCTTACGACTTTTATGATAACTAATTCTTGGACCGCTAATATTAGGCAAAAATGGTTGATTACGTATTGATTGCGACTTCAATTTTTTTCATTCTGGTTAATTTCAGGGAGATTTATTCATTTTTTTTTATATACAACGTATTTTCCAAAAATGGCCGAACAAGCCCCCGGTGTGTCAAAGGGACGCGCATCGCATTGATATAAGAGTACATTATTTTGAGGTTAAAGACAGGCTACTGTTGTTGCATTTTTGTTTGGTACCAGTATTAAAATTACAATTCAAGAATCAAAGTTATTTTTATAACACTACTGTATAACTTTTATTAAAAATACTTAATTAAGAGCAAGACTTCTACATCATTAAAAAGTGCCACAGAATTTTCAACTGCTATGTAATTTATACAGCAAAAAAAATGGTATGCAAATGAAAAAGTAATTTGTTTTCTCAGAGTGTTGAGTGTAATTACCTGCATCAAACCTATCATAATTAACAAAAGAACTATAAATTAATTCATAAAGCCTTAAAACAGGTACATGTTCATTAAATAGGACGTGTTTCTATTATTAATCGATTACATAAGCGATTATGCCTCTCTGATCGATTATTATTTTCGTCCGATTGCCCATCACTATCAACAATGATAATTTTTTCAAAGATCTGGTGGAACACACCCAAATCAAACAAGAAAATGAAAAAAAAAAATAAAATAAAATAAATCTTATAGAGTGACATTCCAGAACGATCTTTTTAGACCAACATGAAGTGGAAAAGTTATGAAATACAAACAGAATGATAAGGATAGGCCTACTGTAAAAAAAAAATTCACATTAATTTTATACAATTAATTCTACCTCACCCGTCACTCCGTCATTTTATATACAGCAGCTTGAAGAACATCGAAACCAACTTTAGACCCTGCTTTAGGCATTTTTATATAAAAATATAATGAACTCTTACTCACTAATTTTATTGACCAAATCTCAAAAGACAATTTATTACATGTTGCATGCGCACTAACACAAGAACAAAGTTATTTTACAACTTCAATTTGGAAGTCTTTTTAGAAATTCAATAAGGTGGTCAAAAAGCCAGAGAACAGGTAACAAAATATTAGCCTATGCCCTCTGAGTGTTACGCCATGATATTTCGCACGAATAAATGTGTCCGAGCATGGATTAACTTTGGGTTGCTGAAAATAACAATCGTTAAAAAAATCGACCATTTGAAATATGATTAGGCCTATACAGAATTTTTTCTCTCGATTCTTTGATTAACAAGAGACATGGAAAAACTCAATCAAATGAGCACTGTAGGCTTAATCTAATTAAAATGAAACCTATAATGGCCTAATGAAGACGGGCAACGGCATGCAGTGTTAGATATATTATTATGTGGTATATTTTGCCAAGACAGCGACATTAGCCTTCGGCCTACTCTTTTTCAATTTCCAACCGCCCAGTGATCTGAAGAATACGGGGCCTCATTTTGTTGTCCCATCCTAACGATTGGTTGTTTTTTTTCCATGCCAGCCCCTCCGACCTGCATCACTGCATAGCAAGAAGAAAACGTGTTGAAAAATCCAGGGTTTTTTAACCTTGTAAAAGCGATCTAAAACGCCTAACTCACTGAGCCATAGCCTTCGGATTTTTTCTTACCGTACAATAGCTGACATCAGGTAGATGTTAGATTTTGAGTTCAGGTGAAGTCTTCTGTGACTAATTTATTTAATAAAGTTAATAGAGTTAATAAAGAAGTTGTGAACTATTGTCGGTCAATCTAAATAGAAATATTAGACTAATTGATAGATGTACTCAAATATCTGACTTTGGTTGTTGATTTATCTTTACACTTTTGTTCTATCATTGATCTATAGTCACAGTCATTGTTAATAGCGATTTACTGGCTTACCCAAGGTTTAGCTACCTCGACTTGTAAGGCTCCAGCGAGACAGTTTAAAATTCATGTTGAATCATGTTGGAATGCAAAGTTTTTAAAACTATTTAAGAACCACTCTAAATTTGAAGATGAAGTTAAACCAAAGTAAACGAAGTTATCTAAAATTTAAGTAAACCTGTATATAAGATAATATAAGAATGTAATATCTTGATACGGGGTATTGTGGACCTGTCATTGTTTCAATGATAAATTCTAATATTGTCTGTACCTTGCTGATAACTCACGCCTATATCACTCTACTGTATTTACCATTCAAGACCTACTCCACCCACAATGGCAACTGTAACCATAAATATTTTTTTCTACTAAATCTGCATGTCTGAAAACAAATTTAGTGGATCAGATTGAAGCTTACTTAATGGGGTCTATTCACTGAAATTCCTGATTTTGGTCAGGCGTATTACAGGTCTCAATCAAATGAACAGGCTTTTCAATAAAGTGGCTTGATTTGAAGAACAACCTTCTTTAGAAGTATAAAGAGCATTTTTTTTAAAAAACAAAGTCTGACAAGAATTACATCATGTTTTTAAATGTTGTTTGTGTTTTATAGATAGTAACTTATCCTTATCACATTTATAACAGAATGTGTCAAAATGTCAACCATTTATAATTCACTAAATAATTATTCTATACATTTAAATCATAATTTATTATCTCCAAATTTATGTGACTGTTGTAATAGTTTAAGTTTATTATTTATTGTAAAAATAAATAGAACGCATATCGGAAACTGAGGCAACCATTACACATTGTGTATCTGAAGAATTATCCATCGTCAAAAAAAGACAGCGTATAGATCGGTAACTGAGAGAACCGCTACCCATTGTGTATATGAAAACTATATCGACAACTAAGGAGTCACTATTCATTGTCAAAAAAAGAAAAAAAATATATAACTGAATAAGCCTACACGTTATGCAAAAAAAAAAACCCCCAACGACATGTATTATCGGTAACTGAAGTTGCATCTACACTAAAAAGCATTTCTGAGGAATCACCTAAACATTATTCCATTACGAATTTAAAGTGTCTTTACGGGTTCAAACGGCAAATATGTACCCGAAAAAGACATTTCGTATGAAAATGTCTTCAGAAAGATTTCCGTTTCGTATATATGATCAATAAACAATTATCATTTAGCATATGTTAGCTACTGGATTCCTCTCTCTTTCATGCTGAATCGATTCTCCAGTATGGCATCGGAATAATAATTTGCTTTCACACACTAGAAACGCTTAAGTTAGAACTGAAGGATTAAATGATTTGCAACACCCCTAAAACCCCCACCCCCAACTCCCAAAAAGATATTTTTATGAAACAAACAATTATTTAATTTAGATCCATATTATTACTCTTACTTTACAATTATCAAGTATTGCTGGCAGTTTTAATTTGGCAAGTTCATAGCGCTGCATATTAAAAACAAATCTCAAAGCCGTCGATGAACAAATGATTCTACTGGCGAGTTGACATCACTGGAAAAGTCTGCATTAAATTCACTATCAGCTGCCATAGTCCAGGTTTCCAGCAAATCACTAAAATCGGGAGGTTTGGGGGAATTTTGAACATGAGTATTTGGAATATACAACGGATAACGTTTTGTAACGTTCGAAGGTGGTCTCCAAAATGAATCTGGAAAACGTCTTTGATGCATTGGAACACTTTCATATTTTGATGCCCTACCCGTTCTTGTTTTTCTTTCAGAGTTTGTTCCATGTAATCCTCTATCAAATAACTCTTTCAATGGTCCTAATCCCAAACGTTCATCCAATCTTCCAGAAAATGTGTGACGATTATCTACGATCTTTTGGTTATATTCAGAATTATCTTTGCCATTTTTACTAAGATCATTGTCTCCTTCTGCGATACGTAATAAATCTCTATAATAACGTTCACGACCAGATTTTATTGTCTTCCATTTATCAGCATAGATATCGCACGTGTCATCCGAACCTTTCTTTGGCCCAAAAAACTTTTTAATATCGTTGTTTACCAGATCAGCAAAGTTTAAAAGTTGCTTAGTCATGTTCGTACCAGACGGGCAGTTCAACAACTGAAACCGGAAGTCGTCTTCCAAATCCTCGGAATAATGAGAGTCATGGTCACTAAAATCGTCATCATCGACGAATTTGTCCATAATTTGGTGATCAAATCTCAAGTCACTGTCGTACACAACTGGTTGAAATGTTTTTCTGAGAAGAGATGGTGGAACTCCATTATAGACGGGATTTCTTGGCAGGTTCTGGAATGTCGTCATGGTGCTTTGAGGCTAATAGTTTTTTAGTGCCTTAATTCCATACGACCATCATACCTGAAATATTGGAAAAAGTGAGTTACATATTATGGACAGTATAGACGTTAAAATGTTGCGCTTCGGTATTTGTTCACCTTGTATAGTTGAATTTGGAATAATTTTAGACTTTTTAGACTCTACTGGGTGCGTGGATGTTACTATATTATGCAACTTATAGATGGCTGCGTTAAAAATCATATGATTTTCATGGATTAAAAAATCACAGAAAATTTCCAGAGACTGTATAATTGGAAATATCTTTTAATTTTAAATGTGTTTGAGAAATATGTTAATCATTATATGTCTGTTTATTTACGAAATAGCTAAACACACAAATTCCACTCGTCATTATTGACCATAATTCATCATTTGAAGTATTTCAAAACACCCACTCTCAACTTGACCTGTGTACAAAGTGATTTAAAGGTTAATTCGTCTGCTTTACATAAAACTTTGCAAATTGTGTTCCATTTAGTGTCACCACTAATAAAAAAGGTGGCTAAAAGGCAGAGCCCCATGCTTATTTACCATCCAGCAGTACATTTGTAATTTTCCAATAACTACTCAAATGGTACTTAACCTATGACCATCAGTTACCATCAAGTCTCAAATTAAAAAATTGCTTATTGCTGGTCGATTATGTTATCTTCAAACTTTACCTTACCTTTGATACGGTCATACTATTCCTCGAAATAAAGATATCATTTTCAAATCCGATTTAATATTTTCCAATTTTGACATTTTAACATTTGCGTTCATTTATCATTCTTATCTTAGTGTAGAATTTAATATTATAAACGTAAACTTAATGTCAACACCCAGATTTACCTTGTCCGTTTATCGACCAATCAACGTTCAGTTTACTAATCCTGGTATGATTTATCGACATTTGATTGGTTTCAATATTAAGTATTGAGCCTCTGTCATCCAGTTTGAGTGATTTAAATGTCCTAGTTGGAACCAGGCAACTTCAAGTTGGTCTGGATGTCAATGACTAAATAATGGCAAGTGTAGGAAAACACGTTTGACGCACTTTTATTAACTTTGCAAGTGCTTAGCAAATAGTTCAAGTAAAGAACATATCAATCAATTCAACATTTGTTTCTTCAATAAACCAAGAACATGTATACATAACATATTGCAAAACTCAATGGAACTTGAATTCTTGCACCAGACATCGATGGTTTCCCGTCGTCAGTGTTGCAGGGAAGAGGGGCTGACATGTGTGCTACATGTGTGCTACAGGCTGTACGTTCAAGATCTCTCGACAGTTGGAAATCGAAAAAGAGCAGGCTGTCCGGGCAAAATTTCCCTGATAGCTCCTTGCGTGGCGTTGCCCGTCTTCATTAGACAACATGGTGCAGAAAAGTGGGACGTAAAACTACATTCATTTCATTTTCATTTCCCAGACATCGATACAATACATTATTGGCCCAACTGCAACAAAACAATTGATACCAACTCTCTATCTTTACATAATGTACATTGTGATTTGTTCAACGTAAATCATTGGTGTCATAGGTGTCGTTAGGAAACTGATGACCTGCATCGCAATGATTTCAATCATATTTATCAGAATGGATCCAATCCAATCTGTTATCATTTAAATTCGACTTCAATACTACAAATAATGTTTGAAGTTACAAAAAGCCCTGTCTTGGAACCATTTTATTATTATGCCTTTGTCTGACTACAGAAGTTTCAGAACAGAGCTCATCGTAACGATCTGAACAAATCTGTTCAAATCTAAAGAAACGCATAGGAAACCATACGTACATTATATACTGACGATTTACTATTCAAGTTACAGATTGTCAACCAAGGCTGTCACAAATTTCGATGAAAGCAAATTAAACCTTATCGCAAGTTAGATAGAAATCCATTAATGAAGTAAAGATTATTAAAAGGTTTTGTGACTGTTATCAGTTACATTATAGAAGTAAATGGAAATTGTATAAGATTTAAATTGATATTACAGATAATACTGTTGTATTTACCTGGTCTGGTCAATACATAGATTGACATGTATCAATACACACAGGTGGACAATTATAAAAGATCTTCAACAGAATTTTTATTGATAACAAATTAAATTTGAAATTTCTTTGATGCTTAATGTACAGTCAAGTAACCTAATTTCGTGGAAACCTATTTTTCGTGCATTTGATTATGATTAATAATTTACATGTGCGACCTCGCGTGACCTCCGCATTTGCTTGTTTTGATAAATATGGGTTTTCTGTACAATATCAGCTAGTAGAATGAATCCAATAGTTTCAAGCAAGGTAAAATGTATTAACGTATACTTTGACAAATACAAAATGGCAGATTTCACTTATTACCAAACGTCACCGAATTTCCTTATAATCCCAAGCGGTAATCAGAATTCCAAGTGTCGTCTGCTAGAATGTAGTCCAACGAATGAAGTCACGTGATCAACTAGCGGATTCCGTGTCAGCAGAAAATTTCTACGGAACACAAAGTGGACCATATTCTTATGTTGTTTCAGTGACTTTTAGCAATAAATCACGCTACGTATCTGATTTTGTCAGACACTATATTTTTTTTTAAATCGTGGTTCTTTGAAGGAATTGTCACTAGTTATAATGAAATTTTGATATTAAAGATAAATACTAAGAGAAGTTAATTCTACCACCCGGTATCCATACAACGTGTTTTTCTAGACTTATTTATAGATCAAACATTGTACACGAAAAAAGGTGACGCATTCTGCCGCCGTTGCCGAGTTGGTTGCTCATGAAATATGGGTCAAAGTGAAGGATTCATAAAGAAAATCGAAATAAACCAATTTTAATTATTTTGTAGAATATCTGAGGAAACATCAAAGACATAAAAAAAATTCGTTTTTTTAACTTTGATGAAATTCGATGTTGAATCCTTATATCCACGAAAATAGTTTACTCTACTATATCATTAAAAGTTTGTCGATAGAGTTGAGACAATGAGTATTTTTTGGGAACATGTTATTACACGAGTAGTGAGTTGCCAATTTTTAACTTTCCGTTCTGATAACTTATAGTAAAAATTGCCCTTCACTTGTCACTAAACCTTCATATTATCTTAAAAATATGACCATTAATACAGTTTCCCAATATTATTAGGTAGCTTATCTGATAAAATGATAAGGAAATCCTCGATGTAAATAGTCAACTCATTAGGGGACGTATCTGACAGATATCAAACCTGCCTTACGAAAGTCTCTTATCAGACCCCGAGACTTTCTGGTGACATCACTATAAAGCTGTCACGTAAAAAGGATCTGTTCTGTCCCCAGTTGTTACTCTTACCGACAGGATTTCCGCAGACAATCCCATGCAACCTCATGGCTGTAATATAGTCCGGTTGAAGTGATCTCGAGCCGTCGAAATTTCGCTCATGTCATGTTTTTTTCTCCAGTAGTTTAGTAATGTGTTTAGAAGTCGGTGTCAATTCCTAGGTTACCTTCCAACTATTACAACGGTCTGACAACTCAAAAGCTTTTCAAATAATTTGTTTTCAGAAAAAAAACTCATCTTAAATGCTTTTGAAGTTAAAACTTAAATTCCTTTGTTTTAAGTTTATAATGATAATATGTTAGCAAGGAGGTGCTCATTCCCCACTGTCTATCAATGTTGAAACAAATCAATTTTTAACATACATTCCTACAACACCACACATTATAATCTCCATAAAAGCTTTTCTCACACATCAAAAGAAAACAGTTGTTGAAATTATTGATATCTTGTGTTTTATTTTAAAGTGTCTGTCATTCATGTATTCTGTTATCAGAACTGAATACTGGCGTCGTAACCAATATGGTGTTTACTGATCAGTTGTATTAAAACATATTAATAGAAAAGAAACGTCATACTTTGAATTAATTGAGATTGTAGGCATTGCTGTTTAATAGCATTTGGTATTTCTGCCACATCTTTCAATTTCAAAGCAGAGATTTACTTATATGGAGCATAAGAAAGTTTGTTAGGTCGATCTCGATACTGGAATTAATGCTCTTTAAGCCCAGGTTCTATTATCTAATCTATATCCTGTTTACTACTGGGCAACAAACACACTATAAGGCAATGATGTGTGGACGTTATAAGTGGTCTTTACGAATAATAATCAACAATATTAATCTCTGTATGGTCTGACAAGAAAAATTTTGACAAGACAATGGTGGTGATACAAGATTTTACTAGTTGTCAAATAGACAAAATTCAGTTGATACTATGTATAAATATTCCATATCACGATGATTTGCAGAGAGAAGAGTTTTATTTATGTTTATAACAACACATTTTACAAAGACACAAACTAATTAATGATATAACATTAAAAATATTCTACGTAAATGTATTTGATTTGATTTGATATAATATAAGGCCTGTTTGGTCTTCTTGGCCCAAGAATAAAGGCTCTCCTAAAATAGGTTACCATTTAAAGCATTACTATCACAGTGGATATATAGAACAATAAATATAAACAAAATATGTAAAAAGATATCACAAATTATTGAGGACGCAATGGAATAGACAAATAATTGAGATTATACTGTGTTTTTAAGCCAAAACTTGGTGATTTTATTCTATTCAGGGAGTTTGGAAACTAAATATTGCCTTAAAATAAAAAACTACACTACTAAGAAGTTGATATGACATGAACCTTTTAAATTGTGATAAAGCTTGATAGATAATATTTTAGATCTAATGTTGTGGAATGTTTTTCCGAATGATAAAAGATTTTCTCTATTTGGGCGCAATAATAGTACACATAAACTATAATTTAACTATTATAATAATTATATCACAGAACATGTATACACAACAATAACAAAACAACAACAACGGTAACTTTCTTGGGCTTAAGTCAAATTCGATGAACATTTCAAACAAACAATATATTTTTTACATTTGATCAGTGTAGCGACAATAGTTGAATATGTTATGCTATAACAAAAATATCTCTAGTAATCAGCACATTTTCAATGTAAAGGTAGTGTATTGTTTTAAATTCTCATAAGATTTTGTGTTTTTCATAGCGATCTAAGACCTTAAAACAATATTGATTAATGATAATACTAAAAATAATACAAGTTTATGATTATTAAATGGTGTAAAATAAATTTTGCTCTAATAAACAGCAGTGTAGGGGATGTAAGGCACTAGGAATGTAAGGTGTTTTTAAAGTAAATTCGTAGGTGCTAGAGTTACCAAAACAATGTTTGTACAACCAATTAACACTGAAACTTCAAGATATATACATGAAATATTAATGCAAATCACCTAAAGTGTGTTCTCTGTGCTGTGCCACATGCTAATGTACTTGAAGTGCAAAAATGTGTTAACATTGAACGAGATTTTAGTTTTCAAAATTTAATTTCAAATTACAGGGAATTTACTTTTCTGTGGCAAGTTGTATGTAACATACATCAAATGACATTGAACAATCATAAGATACTGGTTGCACCAACAACAATTGTAGACTAGATTATCACAGATGAATTTTTTAAAACAAAATTAAATATACATTAGACAAACTCTTTCTCTTGCACCAGAGATAAATAACTTAAAATTCAACATTAAGCCTGTCACATGACTTCATTAATTTCAAATTTAATGATACTGTTACCATGTGACCTCCTCAGGATTAGGAGTATTAGCCTTACTCCTTGAATTCCCTCCATTGTTGTCATCACTCTTAGACTTGTCATATTTCGATGGTTGAGGCGGGTTTTCATTACTCCTTTGTTGAGGTTTAGGTGTATTGCCTGTGATATAGGAGGGATTAGGGGTGTTAGCATTGCTTCTTAATGGTTTAGGGGTGTTTATCTTACTGTGTGGTGGAGATTGGCTAGGACCAGCTGGTGTATTTTGTGCCCTACTGGCACGTCTATTACTAGCTCTACTACCATGTGAAGTTTTAGAAGGATTGTTTTTAAGATCAGGAGTTTGTCTAATGGATGTGGATTCTGGTGATTGATCTGGATTTAAAGGACTGGTATTTATCATATCTACAAGTAGTGGACTTGGTGGTACCATATCACTATCTTTATTCTTTAATAATTTCATCCATTCATTCTTCCATTTCATCCATCTAAAATAATCCAAATCAAATACATGAGAAATACTTCAGAAAAATATTGGTACATATAAAAATTTAATTAAAACTGGATAAAATAGTAAAACGTAATATTGGTGTTAATTCACACACGAAGGTAAATATTTTTTTTTGTTTTCTTTAATGAATTAAACAATATCAAAATCCAATTTAGTCACAAATGAAACTGAAAGCAATATTTTAAAAGCAGCATTTTTTCCATTTTTTAAATCTCAGACAAATGATGATCATAGGTGATCATGTTGGATGGGAATTAGTTTTTTTTAAACAAAAGGACACTGATTATTGGAAAGTCCTTTTTCTGTTAGATATCATTTTGTAATTCATGAAGTATTATTATCAAGAAATTTCCATGTGAATTAGATCCCCTACACTTACAACCACAAGATCTCTAAACTTATACATTGCATGGTTTACTATGTAATTGGGGAGCCTATATTTTTTACACATTTGTGACAGTAGATTCTTTAATTGCCCTTGACGTGAATTCGTGGTATCTTCTGAACTGTATAAATAAAAAACCTCTATAAAACATATATAGCAGAATTGTGTTATAAAGCCTGTGAATCTTACTAACTAGTTGACTGTGCATTTCTAACATTTAGTAATAATGTACATAATATACATAATCTACTACACTCCATAAAACTCACCTAATTTCATTGGGTTTTGTTAACAGATTTTGACATTTATATCCTACCAGCTGTATAGTTATTTAAAAATATACTTATCAGGAATGTTTCAAATCAAACTGTACAGAATACCCACACAACTGTATGGAAGCCTTTCTACATCAAAACTGTTTGTGTTAATGTTTTGAAATTTCCTGAATATTTATCTTTAACTAACTATACCTCAAATATAGGTGGGTTATATTCCAATACAGTCAAATATTGATATACTGAATTATATTGAAATATGTTACCCACCTCTTAAAATAATTAAGCTACTAGTCTATATTACACACATATTAGGAACGAAAAAGACAACTAAATTAATCACAATAATATTAAGTTTTTACAGCAACACCAACATCAATCACATCAAATATTATAACTACACTACTGCTTATATTTCTCTTTTCAATTTCATCTATTTTTAGTTTTCTACTTCTTTACTATGCAATAAAAGGAGTGTCAAATTGACAAACCAAGTTGTATAATATAATAACGTGAGTGAAATGAATTTTAAGACCAAATTTGAGAAATAACATTTTACATATTCAAACTCTTTAAATTTACTTGAATTTCTGATGTTAAATTTGAAAAGAAAAATCTAATGATACACTGTCTTACTGAAAGAGAACTGTATTAGGTTAAACATTTACATGTATGGTTCTTTGGTTTTTGGCACTAAAATATTCTAGGATGCTTTTTTTTATGTTTTCTTTTGTTTTGCAACAAACTTCAACATACACATGTTCAAACTACATGATTGCATAACTGGTCTAATACTAGGCTGAAGTATCTGTCTCTATTCCAGTCTCTGGTAGCTTTTTGGACAGATGTTAGCTGGTGTGGAGATAGAAAAGATAGGCCATGTTATAATGGGGACTTTCTGATTTCTGTAGGTGCAGGGGTTCTTAACCTGTTTAGATGCCTTGGATCTGAAAAACCCAGATATATTTGGAAAGATAAATATTTTTGTAGTGAAGTCAAACCATCATTTTCTCCCTACACCATTGTCACGTCTCTGGTTCCATTAAAGTCTTTTCATGAAACTGATCTTGCATCGGTCATTTAAAACTGCATCACAGCCAAAAGTTCAAAGGTCTCAGCGTCAGGTGATAATTGACAGTCGTCTTGAAAGAAATGTAATAATAGTTAGAAAAAAGTATATTCGGGGGGGTGAAAAATGCCAATTAAGCAGGGTCTATTTTTTCTGACTGACAACAAAATATCCATAAGAGGTTGGAATAGAGGCAGATTCAGACTAAGATACAACATGTTTAAGTTTGACCATGATGCCATCATTTTATTGTAACCATACATGTAAAAACTTGACAAGTCTTTTATGTAACATTTCCACCAAAGATTAAATTTCTTTATGCTACTTTATTGGTAAACCACAGGGTGAGCTTTGGCTTGACACACAGTTTTCAAGACACAAACAAAATGTAATATTTGAGAGTTGAACACAGGTTAACATGGCTGCCAAGAATGCCTATAGTTGTTTAAAAGTGCTACCATAGTGCCAATCGAAGTCACCTATAGATAAAAGGTTTGAAATATAAGCATATGTAATGCTTCATTTGTTTTAAGGACTCAAGAGTATTTGAAGAGCTGAATTATTTATAAAATTGTTTTTTTATAATATGATGATTACATAAAAGAACTTGCCAATAAAAGGAAAGTTAAGCAACTAAGAGAAGAGAACTCTACCTGGTAATATTATACACTCCCCACTGATTAATAGATACAGAATGATCCGTATCATTGATAAAATTATTACCATTATTATCATTATCATTATTATTTCTATTGTCTGGTGTGTTCTTTCTTACTAATGGTTCAATTTGAACACGTAATTTAGCCATATCTTCTTGTAGACCTTTTAATTCATCAATTCTCTAGAATAATCAGAAAATATCTGTTTTACACCAGGGTTGTCTTTTGAGAGGTTTTAATTGTTCAACAATGTAAACATTAATATTACTGTTCTGATAATTAGTTTTAAAAAAAGTTAAACTTAAGGATGCCTCAGTTCAAACTCATTCAAATTGAAATTCAGTGGGCAGGATCATAAACAAGCATAGGTGAGATTATTTTGTGATTTCACATGTTAAACTATTGTTCCATTTATAGAATACAATAAAAGAAATTAATTGCACCCTTTTTACCCAAAATAAATCTTAAGTCCTTTTACTAGTGATCACTGGTCAGTGGAATTGAGTAACCAGCTTGTTTGACATGATATTAAGTTTGAAAAGCACAACAAAATTACTTACCAATTTTTGCTCTGACTGTATTTTCATAGTTAAAACTGTTTTTACAGTTTGTATTGACTCGCCTAGCTGTCTAACGCTACTATTCAACTACAACAGATAATACAGAAGTTGTAAGAGACAGGATTATAATGCAGGTGCCAATCATTATCAGTATATTATGACAATCATATCTTACTAATTAATAGACTAATGGAAATTCTACTTTTTGAAGGAAACAAGTCATTTCATTGGAAACATTAATCGAACACCATGTGACAGTTTCTCATTTCAAAATACATGTATACACAATATTAACATGGGGAGTGAATTGTGAAGGATGACATACAAATTTGTGATACAATTTATTGAACAATTATTTAAGTGAAAACATACACAATAATACATTGCGGTTTAAACATAACATTTCCTTTGTTTTTTACATAAAACATGAAATTGACTTATTCTTTCTTGTTGAAATTCAAAGTTTCATAATGATATTATGTTCCGTTATGGAGTTTGAGTACAATTGCATGTATGCATAATGTATGGTTTTAAGTCAACAAATCTTAACAGGTGTCTTGTAGTCTGTTACTTATCACATTGAAAGCATGTGCATTATTACAAACCTGTTTTTTGGTAGCCTAATCGCAAAGAGATAAATGAACAAAAATTAATTTTTGACATATTGACATTGATTGTAATATTTGGATCAACTTAAGGTAAATAATACAATTAAGTTAGTATGATAAAGACAAAATATTGAGAAAAATGTTGAAAGAGTGAAATAAACTTACAGCTTCCATTTCCTCTACTGTTGGTCCAGTGTTTTTAGCTGGTTTATTAGCTTGTTCTCTTAATTCTTTTATTTCCTTCTTTAAATTCTGAACTTCTCGTATTCTATAAAAGATAAATATAAAAATATATCCAGACAATGTTATGCTTCACTTCAGGAACTATATTCACCCAATGTAAATGTGTTTGCTTCATACTTCTTCTAAGGTTTATGATGTTGACAATGAAATTTTAGTTAACAAGTCAATAATAAATACCTGCAATCAGCTTCAGCAGAAACTCTGGAATCTAAATCTGATTTGAGTAATTTTTGTTTTTCTTCCACAGCATAGATCTACAATGAATTTGAATATTAAGCCTTAGTGATACAAAGATCTTTACTCACATTCAGAACCATTGAAATGAGAACAACATTGAGGTAAAAAAAAAAAACATAACTAACTGAATGTGAACGATTACTCCTGCTTGACTTGATTACCAGATATTTTATTATGGAAACTTAAGAAGAAAAATTGAAGACATCAAACAATAACAAGTATCCTTACATCATTTGGTACATGTTGTACTGTATCTTGTAACTCTTTTAATGAATTACCAGTAACATCCTGCCATAGATGTATAGACTCTACTTGTTCTCTTAATCCTTTAGTTAGCTCTATATTACCCTGAAAATATACAAAATCAAATACATTTTGGAGGCAACATATCAAATACGTCAATAATGATATTTGATGAGACTTTAGATGAGGTGAATTACTGAATTTGATACACAATCATCTATTTCTGTTTATATGGTAAATTCCATTCATAACTGATATTGAAAGTTATACCTGTTTCAACTCCTCTTCCTTAGGAAGCATTAAGAGAATCAAAAATATATACTTTATTTCAGTTTTCAAGATTATATACAAAAGAGACTATTTTAATGTGTTCTAGAGATTATCAGGTGAATCTACTATGCTACACAAGCTTTACAACAAAAGAGGGTATTACATTTTGTGTTTTTTTTATAAAAGAGGGAAACATTACACACTTCTGAAAGGGGATTTATAAACATAAATAGGATAAAAAAAATATACACAACCAATCATGCACGTTTATAAAACAAAGCAATGAAACAATAATAGTTCTTAATATTGAGCAATAGTCCTTTTTTCTATTTATTTAGAACCATTTTCACAAAGACAAATCCGAAAAACAATTTTAAAAGTAGTCAATAAGAAATTGAAAATCTTTAACCAAAAATTCATCAAGTTTTTCAAATTTTGATCAGTTTCTGTCAGTTACCGTACACAAACTTTGAAGACTAGTTTGCAATTTTTTACTATACATGCAATTTAGTAATATGAAAAACTGACTAAAGGAATAATAACACATCTATAAAATATATCATAATAAAATATAAAGATATTCCAGGGTCACATCTATATAAATTCATTTCATCATCTGAAGGTGCTAGTATAAAAGTTAGTTATTTTGAAAACCTAAAATCAATCAGGTGCTATGTTAGAATTAATACCTCTGGGTTAGGAATATTAGCATCTTGTAACTGTGATATCAAAAATATTATTACAAAAATATCCAAAAAGTAGGTTATAAGAACTAAAATTCCATAAACATAAATTGGAAATGAAGGCTAACACTAGTAATCAATAAACACGTTGTTAACAATGCAGAAAATATCAGATTGAAAAATTAATTTTTTTTTAGAAATGTGTTAGATAACAATAAATTACAAAAAAATGCATTTTTTTCCCTACATCAAACAATTTAGTAAAATATTTCTTTCTTAATTAATAACTATCTCTACAATATTATATTTTTTACCTCTTTGATCTTTTTCTCTATTTGTTCACCAAGTTCTGATATTTTCTTATTGAGTGCAGTTATTCTGGTGTCCATATCAGTCATAGTTCTAGTATTAGCTTCTTCATTATCAGTCATCATCTTTCTTACTTCATCTTTCATCTAGTGATTAACAGTAAAACAAATTCTTGTAGAGAAAACAATCATTGATTCAATATATACAAATTAAGGGAGCACATTCTAATTTTGTTTTATTTCTAGACATTAACAACATTAGTGGAATAGGGTATGTCCATTTAAATCAATAGGGCTTTTTAGATTCACAAAATTTAAGGAAAAAAGTCAACAGGACTGGAATAAGAAGGTGAAACCTAGTTATCTACTGTTTTATTGTGAAATTCAGAATGAAGTGATTAATGCCAGGATAGAGAATTGGAACAATAATCTGAAATGTATCAATATTCAATATTGCTAATTATTCTTCACCTATTCAGGTAGATAATAGCTACAATATGTTATGTTTATGATTATTTAGAAAATTTACAGGCTCTGTACGATGAGAAACGATACAAACTCAATTTGTAAAATATGTGACACTTAAACTTTTTAAATTGTCAATAAAAATACCAAGATATAGCCTTTTTATTACCAAAACATAATACCTGTTCATTGTTGTTAGATATCTGTCCATTAACACCACCAATAGCTTCTTGTAAGGCTGAGGTTGCCAGCTGAAGTTTCTGTTGTACTCCATTAATCTTCTCACTAGTAGTTGACTCATGAACTTTTCTATTAATATCAAATTTAAATGGGGAATAATTAGCTTCTGCTTAAATTTTTGGGAGTTTTTTTGAGATTTCTGTAAGGTATTATTAAGAGGTTTTCTTTTTCTCTAATGTGTATTGGGGACACTGGTAAAAAGAAATTGAATCATTACATTTTTCAGTCAGCCATGCAGAATAATCTTCTCAAAGAGGTCAATGGTGAATCTTTCAGACTCTCATTTCTAGTGGTTTAGTGCAACCTCAATTAATTAGAAATGAAGAGGTAAATATAAAAGGAAATTTTCATTAAAAAAGAGAAAGTTGTTATAGTAATGACAATATAATCAATATTGTCTTTAACTATTGATCTCTATTGTATTCAATGTAAGTAAAAAAACAGGAACAAAGGAAGTTTTTTTAATGTCCTTAGCTACCTATAATTACTTTTCTTTATTTACCTAAAACTTTCGAATACACATTTTCTCTACTATCAAGTTAGTACCAAACCAGACAAAAGTAGCCGATTTTGTACTGACTTCTAGCAATGATTCCTGCATCAATTCTAATGATATCAATTTTTTTCTATATACAATACCTAACCTCTCCTTTCAGAAGATCATTGCAACACTGTTTTATAGCTGGATCTTAAAACAGGTTTATGGCAGTTGTTCCTGAAAAAATTATGTTTTTGTAAATATACTGTACCTTGATTTGATTTCTGCAGCTAAAACTTTATCAACTTGTTTTCTATTTTGAGCCAGTTGTTTCTCTAATAAAGTGATACCTTCATCAAGTTTCTGTAGGGTTTCTTTATTCTTTCCTCTATCACCCTACAATACAAGGATCAAGTGTTACTTTGGCAGAAACTATACACATTTTAGGTTTTTGATTTTAGAATGCATGATGTTTTTACATACAGCATTCAAATCATATTGTAGATATATCTTATTACAATATCAATATACAATAATGGAATTCTACATTAGACAACACAGTCTGTGTAATTCAATTTGATTATGTGAAATAGAGTGATAACCCCCACATCATGTTAAAGGATTGTTCAAATTCTAACCGTAGCAACTTGAACACAGGGAACTATAAACTTAACATTTTACATTTTTGTCACATGATTTCATACTCAATGTTAATATGTGTATAATAGCGACATTTAGGGGTAGAGATCACATTAAATAACGGAACACAATTTTATGGTATACTACTCCTTAGTTGAAACAATCTACATTGTCATCTTCAGGTGAAGTGACTTCACCTGAAGATGACAATGTAGATTGTTGAAACGTAGTGTGTAATAAAACTAAGGAGTAGTATACCATAAAATTGTGTTCCGTTATTTAATATGTGTAGATTGAATAAGATTCATCCCATCATGATAACTATATTAAGGTATTCATGTTTTACAAAACAGTTTGTGTGCAGGTACCTACAAAAGGCAATAAGTATTAGAGTAGTACAGCAGTTGGTGCAGAAAAATGACAAGGAGTATAGTGTAAAATGAACCAATTGAAAAAATTATTTATTGGTACTTTTTTTATAACTATAGAACAAACAAGAGTTGAGTCCAATTAATGTTAATATCTCAATCTTAAATCAATTTCCAGATCATTTATTGTAATATTCAGACAATGGTAAACATAATTCTCCAGAATATATTGACTTTCCTTTTCTCTTGCTATAATGTGAAAATAACCTTGAGAAGATCTATTCTTTCTAACAAAAAAGCAGATCTATATGATTCCAATTCAATTTTACAACATTCTTGAGTAACAATAACATCATACATTGTAGAAGTGTTATGTACAAAGCCACAGTAAATTGTGTTAGGTAGCACTAATGTAATCTCTATTATCCAAATACATTTGTATGCCTGTTTATCAAACTGAGCTTATCTAACTAAATGCATTACTAAAGTTCCTAAAGCTACTTTTAAGTTAAGTAATTTCCACATGGATGTATAATCTATTTCTAAATGTGGCATAAAATACCACAAATCCACAATTAAAGCTAGTCCTACTTTTATAATATTGATTTTACCACAGGCTTTTTATTGCCATCCTGATTTTATAGCGTTGATAAACAAATAAATCATAATAATGAAGAAGAGAGTTTAAACAAACACATAATATAACATAATATAAAAGCCAAATGAGGTTAGAAAGGAAATGAGATACAAATGACTTATTTCAAAATTTAACTATGGTATGAAATTGCTGTACATCATGTTGAAATACTATTTGTCTTATCCAAACCATCCAACAAAAAAAAAGTACTAAAATTTCAAAGGATATGAATTTTGACAATATATTGGGATTGAAACTAAACAAACAACAATTATTCTACATCTTCTACAATATTTACCTCATCCTAGTTAATTAGTTTCATAAACAAACATTCCAAATTATTGATTGCTAAAAATACTTGTCTGGGCTCACAGTTGAGAAAAAAATGGAGCCATATAAAGTGTCACTTTCAATGTTAAGTAAAGTATCGTTATTTCTCGTGGTAATGATAATAAAATCCATTATTTCAATATGTTTAGAAGCTTGTGGAAATAGAAATACTAGTGATTTAAGTAATAAAATGTTTCTAAAGTTAAAAAGATTAGAATTATTTTAAACACAGCAACAAAATAGTAAACTCAGATGATGAAAATATAAATCTACCTTAATAATCTCGCGTAAATGATTGAGTTCATCGTCAATTTGTTTTTTCAAACCATTCCAGCGTTGATCAGTCTCATCTCTAGCATCCTTCTCATAATCTCTTCTACTCTTCTGTTCTTGTTGTATTAACTATAATATATTTATCATTATAACTATTGTGAACTCTTCTTTTTCTTGAGAAAAAAAAAATCATTTTTACATGTATATTGCCCTTATTTCCTTACTTTTAATCTTTTTATTTGATATTGTTATAAACTATTTATCAATCCTCATTCTGTTCATGTTATTCAGCTAATCTATCTCATGAACAACTTCTCCATTGAAAAACCTGTCAAATCAAATCCTGACTATTTTTAAACTTGCTCACCTTTTCAAGTTGAAGAAATTTATCCTGCATTTCTTCTCTAAGTTTGATTTCTTTGGTTAATAATCGTTTATTAACATCCTCTACACCCTCTGTTAAACGACTCTGTAATTTTAGTTTCTCTGTTTCTATTTCATGCTCTTTCTCTCTCTGTATCATATCTAAAGCATGAATAGCTTCCTCACGTTTACGAGATTGTTCAGCTAGACCTTGCTGTAATTCATTCATTCTGAAGACAAAAACACAGTCATTATTACCATATTATAAAGAAATATCTATGTAAAAAAAAAAAAGCTCAAGTCTTTCAGGGTGGCTAAGGAATGAAGAGTTCATGACACTTCAAGCAATTTGATGCAATAATTTTGTAATCCGTAAATTTAAATAATTATGAATTTTTATTATTTTCCTATCTGATAGACATACTTGAGTTGTAGCTGCTGTTCCAATGTTCTCCTCTCAGAACTTTCCTGATCTTGTTTGGTTCTCAAGTCAACAATTACATCTCTTAATTCAGCTAACCTGAATTAGATATATAAAACAAATATTATCATTTTATATTGATACACCTTATCTACATCCATCATTAATATAAAACTTTTTTTGACATTGTCATGTCTTCACTGTGTGACAAATTTGCCCTAGCCCACATTTTAGAATAATAAGGTCAAAGATTGTATATAAATGTTTCAAAAGAAACAATCAAGACCCTCTGAAATAATCCTCAAGCGACATTCAATTTTTTAATTTTAAAATTTAAAAAAACTACAATATAAAAACTTATCAGTTACCTGGATTCAACTTGACCTCTAAGATGTACTGTAGCATGTTCTGATTGACTATACTGATCACCATGTTTTCTCAGTACTTCAACCTGATATATTGTTTAATGGATTAATACAGGGATAAATAGGGTATTCCTCATAACTTAATTCTATGGTAAATAAAAATTTTGAAGAATCTGATAAATTTCTGTGAGTATCAAAACAACATGTATCTGTTGACCATTTCCAAAGTCTAAAGATTGTAAACAGTATAAGATATAGCCTTCATGATATCTTAGTATGCATTTATAAGGAAACTGGCATAAAACTTGATAAGACTGGGTATTACCTGCACTCTGGTATCATCTTCTAAACGCTTTGTTTTAGATTTTAATTCTGAGGTAGCTGCAGCTAGTTCAGATCCTTGTATCTCTACTCTTGTTTTCAATGCCCTTATTTCATCTAACATAGTTTGTGTTTGTTTCTCTAGTTTCTCTTTTGCTAATTTAGTATCTAATAAACTATTTTCTAGATCGCCCAGTCTGAAGTAAAGCAGAGAATTTTGCATTACATATCGACTCATTATGGGTCTCATTCTTAGAATAACATTTCCAAATTAAGTTTATGTTTTAGGATAAATAATAAGCTTACACAACATACATACAGTAATATTTGACTGATAAATTTAAAATAAATATCAATGATTGTACGATATCAGTATACAGAATTTTTCCTGGCATTTCATATAGTTTAGGGCTATCAAACCTGTGTTCTGTAGTATCATCATAATTTATGGTCAGGTATACAAACCATACCTTGATTGCTGTGTGTCTTTCTTTGATTTTAATTCTTGTTGACTGCTCATAACGGTTTGTTCTACACTCTTAGTATGATGAACTAATGATGTCATAGCATTTTTCTCTTGGGCTAACTGTTCTTCGGTACTTTTGATTCTAGTAGACAACTGAAGAATGAGATCATTAGAGGTTTTTATTGCTGCTTCCATCTGTTGACGAGACATCTTCTCTTCTTTTAATGAGTCTTCATTCCTCCTTACAGTCACCTTCAACTCATTCTGTAGACGTAACACCTCATCCAGCAGAGCTCGATTTGACTTCTCTGTTACATTCAACCTCATTTCCATGGCCTTGACCTTCTCCTCAGCATCCAGAAGATCATTTGGCGATGGAAATCGTCCAAGTGGTTTACGATTGAACTGTGATTGGTTGCCATTACTAGTAAAAGAGACTATTTGATTATCAGGGCCTGGTTGTGGTGAACCATTAGCTGGAATTGCTGGTAGTTGAGTATAACTATTCCTTTGAAAACCAGCTGGTGGTCTGAAATATATAAGAATTGAGTGTTGACAATAATTCAGTTTTAGGTTTAACAAATCCAAAAGGATATAATCATAGGATAAAATAAGTAGTTTTATACATTTTTTTCCTGTTTTGAGAAACATCAAAATTTATAAGAACAATATCTTGTAAAACAAGAATAAATAGAGAAGTGTTTAAGAATCAGAGCCTATAGTCTGAACTTATAGTGCTAATAATGGGATTGAAGACAGGAAACCATTCAACTCTACTTAACCTTTAACAATTTTATACAATAAGCTTACTTTTAATCATTCAAGACATTTAATTTGTCAAAACAATTGTTTTTTGACACTTATATTTGGTAGTCTGATAAGACTAAAATTAGTAAGATCCTATTTTTCTTATAAGTTCATCACAAAATTGGCATTTTTTAATACTTTTTCAATTCATTGTTTTAAATTTTCTGTACTAATCATTAAAATCATTGTTTGTTTATCTACTTAAATTCATCTTGACTATCATTTTAAATTTCGTTAACATATCTTGGGTAGGTGAATTCAAGAATTAGCTGGTCGACTAAATCCATCCAAAAGAGGCTTCAGTAATTTACTCAAATTTCAAAAGATTCTTCAATTCATACAAGGTCTATATTATCATGTTGTTCCTATTTGTAGAAATTTACCACTATTGACCATTGTTTTTTTTCTAAACTAACTATTGATTATTTTACTTTGACCATATTTATTTATTGATTATTTCTTGACATATTCTATCGCCAACTAAATAGACCACTAATCAGTCAATAACCTTTAATGCTTAAAATCTCAAAGGGTTTAAGATGCTAATTGAAAAACGTTTAAAGGGGCATTCAATTTTACTTGTAGGTCGAAAAAATTTTCTTGATTAATCAGGTCCACAATTTTCCTGACCTACCAAAGATCTAACAATAAAATGGTTAAAATGCCCACTTCTTTCACTTCCCACCAGTGGCTCAACTAGGTGACCATGGACCCAAGGACTTATATGGGTTGGGGCTCCTCCTCTAGGATGTTTTTTTTTTAAACATATGATTTAATTTTTATTTTATTTCTGGGGATGGGGGTCCCCGTAGTGGTGGTTCAACCAGTCCCTATGGTAGTTGAGCCACTCCTTCATATAATTGTTGCTGTAATTTCAGTCTTGCATATTATTTGGCAATCCTTGGCGGTCTATAAATTGAATCTGTTTCGGTAATGACTGGTGAATTCCATTGTGTCTTCTAAAGCGAGATTCTTTACTTCTAGTATGTAGTAGTGATTTGTCAAGTGATTTTCAAGGAATTTCTATTTCTATTCCTATACATGTATGATTTATCTCAAAAAAGTCATCGTTTTAACTTTCAAACTAGTATAATTCCAGCCATGGATATGAAGTCTCAAACTCCTGAGACAAAGGTAAGATTGGCCAAAAAAAGGTGAATATGTCCCTTTAATAATGGTGGTTTTTGAAGAGCAGAATTTTCTAAAACATTGAAAATTTAAAACAATTTGAATTCACATACTTAATTGATTTAAAACTGTAATTTATAATATATCAACTAGCATTTTACAGAAACAGGTCATGGAAGACTCACATTATCATCAAAATTAAAATAACAATAATTTTTACTTAGGGAACAGAAATGGGCTCAGGTGTATTGAATAATTCAACATAATGCAATCAACAATAAGTAACAAAATTAACAATGCACCAAGTTTCTTTTTAACAAGCTGAGAATTGTTTTGAGATTAATGTATGTTGATACAATAAGAATTTCACACATGACATCACCAATGCAAAGTCTAACAGTATTTGAATCGTCATTCCTCATTGCAACTAATTTGCATTCCATGTAATTAAAGAATACAACTTTTTTACTCTAATGTAAATGTACTTCAAACACAATAAAAATCTATATGCTGTTTAATACAATGTTACAATGACTAATGGAAAGTGACACTTCAGTTTTACATTCTGCATTTCAGAAAATGAAATGTGTTGTTTTTATCCTACTTTTTTGATCCTGATTGGGAACATGGTATTTATCTATAGATAAGAGGCATCATCCTTCTTCAATTTCATATTGTCAACTATCAAATCCAATTGTTTTAAAGAATAGGATTCACTGTCCAATCTGAGCGATGAGACCCTTCTTTTAAATTCAGGCCCTCCTACATGCATTACTGACAGTAAGAAACATCCAAAGACATAATAATATACAGCAAGTCTGAAAGAAGTAAGCCAACATAAAACTTGTCTATTGCTACTAGACATCGAAAGATCCTGAACACAGGAATATTCTACCAGGACAGCAGTAACTACACATCAATTTAATTACAATCTCCATTATGATTGTAAAAGTTTTCAAAAGATTCTGATCAATTGGAACAACTTACTGGTTTAAGCTTTGTAATGATTTCTTTAATAAACTCTCTCTTAATAAACTCTCGCGAAGTAAATTTTCACGAAACACTTCATCCATGATCCAAACCAATTATCAGCCATCTATTTATACCAGATATAACTTTTACTTTACTGTCTTAATCCAAATAACAATGGGGAATACCAAATTTTAAATTTCATACATATTACTTTTCTAATTCAAGCTAATTAGTCCAATAAAACTCATTTTCAATTTCTGTGTTTAAAGTTTGGATATGAAGTTAATCCATGACCTAAACACTATAGGTAGGTATCTAAGGTAGAAATACAATAATAAACGGATTATGTGTGGTGGGCGAAAAATGCCCCACAACCTATATATTTGTCAAATTTTCCACAAACTTCAAAAGTAACAAATCTTAATCCTTAACCTGCACCAGCAATTTATCAGTAATTAAGAAGTTAAAATTTGAAATTTTAGATGTAAAAGGTCAACTTAATACAAAGTAGAACATGGCATACTTCACTAGCCAAAAATACAGGGGGTTGAGATATTGAATTTAGCCCCTACTTGATTTATAACATTGACAATTCAATGAGCAATTACTTATTTGAATGACTGCCATTGACATTGTTGATATATAGAATAAGATTTCTCTGTTTGTATTGATAGCTTAATATTCTACTCCAACAATACTACACAATGCATTGAATATCAAATTTTACTATGTCTTTCTTTATATCAGTCTACATGTAAATCTTTACTCCCAAAACAAGTTTTAGAAGAATTGTTTGTTGAATGAGCATAGTTACAAAATGGCTGTTGTTACAAGACATCAAGGTATGTAAAGTTTTTTGAAGATTTTACAGAAAGTAGGTTCTGTGACTTGAATAAAATCTATTTAATACAATAGGAAATGAATCACATAAATATTTCAGTGCTAATTACAAAATATAAATGTAACTTCCTCAAACAATACCACGATATTACAACTTTCAATATGTTCAACGGAAATGAAAAACAAAACCACAGTAGATAAAACAAATTATTAACTGGGGAAAAAGAATCCTACTATGGAAGAACAAATTGACTTTTACTTTCCGACCTGATCAATATTGATGGATAAATACATAATATCAATTGATATACCATGTACAAATAAAACTGTTCAGTACACAATTTCTAAATTAATTATTTATAACAAAACCTGAACCTATCCTCTGTTTTTTCTCTCACTTCAAAACCATTTTTTCTCTCTCTGAAGAGCATGATCATTAAATGAGGGCTATTATTATTTTAGAGACAATGGAGAATAAATTTTATGATCTTTCTATTGGCAATCATGTATCAACACATTTTGTTTTAGATATGTAACAGTTGCTTATATAGGTTATGTCAGTTATAAACATCACCTCCAAACATCTTCATCTGAAGTTTCAAACTTTTTTGTATCTTTTTAACTTAGTCTTGAGACAAAAACAGAAATCAAGTTCGCTTTACAATGTCCTAGGTTAGAAAAATAACCACCATACATTTCACCCATTCTTGCCTTATGTACCTTATTTGATTGCAAATATGGTGAAAATAAAGACAAACTTGTTCTGTTTCCTGATGCCCTGGATAAATATTTTGGGTAACATGTTAGTAGATGTTTTTAATTTAAATGCTTGAGGAAAGTGAAATTTTAAACTATTTCTACAGCTACCATTCCTCAACTTCCATAGCTGACCTTTCTCTTGCTTTATCACTCCCCAAATCTCCATTGTTATTAGTTCTAAATGACAAACTTTGATAAGTTAACAGTAACACTATCAGAATCAGATTTTGGCAGAAAGCTTGTTAGATTACAATGGAGACAAAAAAATATCAGAAAACAAAAAAGAAAAGATAAAACTGTGACTTGCTGAATGTTTATGGGCAATAAATGGAATAAGATGTATAGAATGTAACCAGGTACATGCTAACGTTCAATACTTTCAAGTAAATAAATAAATAAAATAGTTTAAAATTGCTGTGGAGTTTATTACAATTTCATCACCAATTTTAGGAAAGTCTGTAATGAAATTTTCAAAATATAAATAAGCAAAAAAGAATATACAAGCATAATTTACCTTCTACCATTTGTAGGAAAATCCACAGCAAAAGGTGGATCTAAAGAACTGCTATTAATTCTTGACATTTTGTTTTCCTCTATAACTTTCCATTTCATAATTGAAAATTTGAAATAACAATGAATTACGCATCACACATTTTATTCACACTGTCCCACAGTTTTATTTGTGACTTTCTTAGTTTACAATACAATAATACTATTACTATACTATAATACTATTCCATATTTTTTTATAGTTTTCTATTTTTGTTTAGTATTAAAGTGTCATTCTATAGAAACTACAAATCAAATATTTTTAATGTAGTGATAGAAAGCAAATTAGCTTTTTAAATTTTTTTGGCTAAAAACAGTCTTAAAACACTGAAATACGTTTCATCTTCTGAGAAAGGTATGATATTTGATTAAACATAACAACACAAATGAATTACCATCTTTCAGGCACAAAACACTAATTATCACAAGTCAGACTGAAGTTATCAACAGCATTTAGTTTAAAACTATTCCTACATAATTCATGCATGCCTGTTATACCTAAATACTTCTTCACATAGAATTAGTAGACCAATAAAAGCAATATTCATGGCGTTTGAAAGAATCTTAAAACATTCTGATCGTTATTTTTAGAAATCAATAAATTTCCATTGTTTGTCACACGCATGAAATTCTTATTGATTTACTATTGAAGCATATTTTGACGATCTTATGTCTATAATCTTATCCAATCATAACATAACATCAATTGTTTTGAACCAATCAGCCGAGATAGATAATAATAAACGGAAGTGTTAAAACGTCCTCAAATATTGAATTGATATGTGTCTCTTCATAATGAATTTGTATTTTTGCTCGATACACATTCCATATAGAAAGCAAAACTTTAAAGTTGGATTGTATAATATCTATAAATTTAATCTAAACATATCAAATCATTTCCACAAGAATAATGTCAAGGAAATATATTATTTCTGAATTTCGCTGCTTTAAATTACAATGAAATAAGTTTGACAGCTCATCTACAAATTTTATGACATACAGTATTTAAAATTTTTTAGAATTATTGGCTGGCATTTTTTTTTAATTAAATAATTAATTTTATTGGAAATTTTTAACAGGGAACTATGAGTTCACCAAAGTTACTCACATTGATTAACTCACATAATAATGTTCAATGTTCTTATGTCACAAGTTTATCTAGTCTTGCCAAGTGCAATTAGAAAAATTTCAATAAAGTTTGACAAAACAAGATATAAAATAAGTTGGAATACAATAACACAGGAGACTACTTAAAGAAAGAGAGAATTAAAGTCTGACATAGAGAATTGTCTTGAGAAAACTGATACTAATTTTAATAATAGACTTCAAACATAAAACAGAATATAAAATTACTTCTTTCTTTTCTTCTCTCTTCTCTTCATTCAAGATGGGTAACCTTAATTTCATTTATTCACATATTCGATATTGAAGAAATTATTTATGCTGAATAATTCCACAAAATTTTTTAAAATCAATATAAATAACCCAAATACAACAAACAATTAAATCACACGGCTCTAATCAAGGGCAAAAAAACAACTTTTGACGCGTGTTTACAAAGTCAAGGGCAATATTTCAAAAAATGTTAATCAAAAATATCTCTTGTTAGAACTTGTCCGAGATCTTATCAATTCCAATGATCACACTAAGTTTCATCAAAATCGGTTGAAAACTGTAGCTTCTATTGTGTTCACAAACAAATTTTGACGCGTTTTTCGTAAGTTAATGGCAATAACTCAAAAACATTTCATTGAAAATGCGTCAAGTTAGAACTTGTCCAAGATCTTATCAATTTCAATGATCACAACAAGTTTCATCAGAATCGGTTGAAAACTGTAGCTTCTATTGTGCTCACGAACAAATTTTGACGCGTTTTTACAAAGTCAGGGCAATAACTCAAAAACCGTTCATCAAAAATGCATCAAGATAGAACTTGTCTGAGATCTTATCAATTCCAATGATCACAACAAGTTTCATCAGAATCTGTTGAAAACTGTAGCTTCAATCCTGCTCACGAACTATTTTTAACAAATTTTGACACATTTTAACAAAGTCAAGGGCAATAACTCAAAAACCGTTCATTGAAAATGCATCAAATTAGAACTTGTCCGAGATCTTGTCAATTCCAATGATCACACCAAGTTTCATCAGAATCGGTTGAAAACTGTAGTGTCAATCATGCTCACAAACTATTTTTAACAAATTTTAACATGTTTTAACAAAGTCAAGGGCAATAACTCAAAAACTGTTCATCGAAAATGCGTCAAGTTAGAACTTGTCCGAGATCTGATCAATTTCAATGATCACACCAAGTTTCATCAGAATCGGTTGAAAACTGTAGCTTCAATCCTGCTCACGAACTATTTTTAACAAATTTCGACGCGTTTTAACAAAGTCAAGGGCAATAACTCAAAAACCGTTCATCGAAAATGTGTCAAGTGAGAACTTGTCCGAGATCTTATCAATTCCAATGATCACACCAAGTTTCATCAGAATTGGTTGAAAACTGTAGCTTCAATCCTGCTCACGAACTATTTTTAACAAATTTCGATGCGTTTTAACAAAGTCAAGGGCAATAACTCAAAAACCGTTCATCGAAAATGCATCAAGTTACAACTTGTCTGAGATCTAATGAATTCCAATGATCACACCAAGTTTCATCAGAATCGGATGAAAACTGTAGCTTCAATCCTGCTCATGAACAATTTTTAACAAATTTCAAGGCGTTCTAAGTCAAGGGCAATATCTCAAAAACTGTTCATCGAAAATATGTCAATTACGAACTTGACCGAGATCTTATCAATCTAAAGCATCACACCAAGTTTTATCAAAATCAGATGAAAACTGTAGTCTCTATAGTGCTCACAAGAAATGTTGACGGACGGACGGATCGACGGACCGACGGGCAGGGGCGACGAAATATACGACCACATATTCATGTGGATGTATAATAAAAAGTAGAGGTACTGTTATGATAAGTAAAAGTATGAGTTGTTTCAGGAGTCTCTAATTAACCTGTAATTAGCTAGTTAAGAAGAGAATTCCCGACTGAATTCATGAGAGTGATCAATCAAGAATAATCAAAAAGTCTTGATTATCCAGTCTTGCACATATATGGATATCTGGTTAAAACTCATAATTTTGATATTCTGTTTATCATCTATGAAAAAGGAAAAGATATATTCAAATTTTATTTTGAAAAAACATTATGAATGACTTAAATCATTTGTGACTTACCATATGTCTTTCCAAATAGGTTTAATAGTACATAATATTAAAATACAAAGATAGCTTGACAGGCAATTGTAGACGGACTGACAGACATGGGTGAGGCCAATATACGCTCAGAGTTTCATGTGGGCATATATAAATATACAAGCTTTTCTACTTCCACATGTTTTTTCAAAAATACATGGATAATTCATAAGAAACACCAGTGACTTGAGTTCATTGAATAATGTTCTTCTAATGATACTTAAAATATGTGGTTACTCATCTTTAAAAAACACAAACAACTTGCCAACCATGATGCTTAAGACAATGTACAGTCTTAAGAAAAGAATGCAGTTTGCTTTTCATTGAGATAAGTTGGCCAACTTAAAGCAAAATCAGAACTATATGTAGCTTACTAACAATCAGCAAGAAGAGCTGGAGATATCGTTTGTAACCAAGTAAATGAGATAAAATATGTGACTTATATAATGCTATAATATTTTCGAACCTGGGAACACAGACTAAGTAAACTGAAGAAAGCTTTTGTATCCACTTTTTTATGAAGCTTAAAACCTATTTCAAAAGATATTAATCAAGCTTCAGTCTTTGCCATCTACAATATTATATATTGATTAACTCTAGACTTATGCACCTCATTGACCCATTGAATTTAGCACTTACAATATAACTGTGTAGGTAGGCTTTGTAGCTGCAGTGTATGTCAAAGACTTAGCCATCCAATTGGCAAATTGTACCTTAGTCTCAAAATTTGTAATTGTTTAGTTAAGCTCATCAGATAAAGCGTTCACATATCAGTTGGAATTTGAGCCATATGTGTCCACAGTTATAAGTGTTTGAAAGTTAAAATGTCGACTCATCATCTTTTCTTGAAAGTGAAATTCCTAGTTTGAGGTATTTTTGAAGGAATTGTCCTTTAAAAAGACCCTTAACACTTGTATTTGCAACATTATTTAAGCTAAATAATGCCAGGGCCATATGCTAGTGCTGTTCCCTCATTGTGATAAAATATTCATGTAAACTTGCAATCTTCAATGGATAGCATAATTTCTCACATTGAATCTGATACATATCTTGGCTTACTTATCAAAAGGATTAAGATCTGCAGTCATCCCATTGTTACAATGTAAAGATCTACCAATAGTCTATAACATGAATTCAATAAGATCATGTACCGGTACTTATAATAAGCTGTTATATCAATTTCATTTATTGATAATTATAGATATGGGAAAATAACAATTAGCTAGAGTTCTATGAGTGTAAACACTATAAATCATAATACAAGATTAAAGAAAGAATGAACGGTGAGAAGTTGTCAATTGGGACTAAAAAATCAATTTAATACCATAGCTTTTTATAGTCTTAATGTCAATATGATAATCTACCTACAGAAAACAATCATAATGACAGAAAAATCAATTTTTATAATTTATTACAGATAACATAGAAATGGCACGCCTTCACAACATAACAACACACAATATTATCATCAACAACATATTTCATGGCCTTAATATTTCATTACAATACAACAATACACTGAAATCCCATGAATATTTCTTATAATACGCTTGACCAACTTCAACTTCATAGATTAAAGAGCAAGAAAGATCAAAAGATTATATACTGAACAGAAACATAACAATCAAGGCAGCAATTTGTTGATAATGAACTTCTATCATCAAGTTCTAACTCTTACTTCTTTGGGTCATCCAAAAAAAAGAAACACTGCAAGTTTGGCCTTTTACCAAGATATGATCGAAAAATAGTTATCTTGTATATTTTGCTAGACTGAGTACAGTAAAGTTTTTAACTTATTAGTCATATTATCTATATGAAATTTGCTATAGATGGCAATTGTTTTCATCAGTTTTTCGTAAATAAAGGCAGAAATCACATGTGCTTTCAATATTCTACTATAAGCTAACTGCAGTTACTATGCAGGAGACAAATGACAATTCATATTTAGAATAAGAATTGCCTTCAATTACATACCAATCTTTTATCATGTAAATTGATCAGACCTTTACAATTAGGTTCATGAGTCCAACCTGGTCCAGTACATATTGTACATTTATTATATGAAATTTCTATTGTCTAATAAGTCTATATTTCTTAATTTGCTTCTGTAATCAGTTCTGCCAATTTAAAGTTTATGATTTTCCTTTAGGACTACAAGAAGTGAAAACTTGTTTATTCCTTTGAAAATATTAAGCTTATGCAGTTTTCCTAGTTTCTTTTTATTTTAAATCAATGACAGATCATGGTAAATTGCTAATCCTACATTGTTCATTTACTTTATTATAATAATATACATGTACCACAATCTATCTGTAGTCTACAAACCTTGAGAAATAACTATTTCTATTATTCGTATGAAGTATTGGGGAAAGAGTATTATCTAGAGGTGTATGTCTGCTATTGAATTTGCTAACTGTTACCTTTATCACAAAAGTATCATCATGTTTAATTAATGTTGCAATGGGCTTAAACCTAAATTAAGCTTACACTTTACTGCTTCTGTCTTCAAGTTTAAGATTAATTCAAGGAACTGAAATATTATATCAAGTAAGCTTACACTTACAGATAAGAACTACAGTTACATTACCAGAGTGTCTGCCTCAAAATAGATTTCTGGATCTTTAATTGTTTTATTTTATTACTAGTTAGAATAGAATTAGAGATACAGTAGCCTACTCAGTCTCAGAATTCAAATCTAAGGTCAGTTTTGATCATCAATTAATAGACAATCAAGTAACCTTTGTAAAATTTCACTGCAAAATAGCAGTTATGGTCTTGGAATGTATTGTAGGTATAAACAATTATCAGGGTATTTTGTGATTGGTCAGTTTGTAACTACGTGCAAAACATCATCGGTTAAATAGAAAATGGCTACAATCAACAACATGACTTATGATTAAAAACAATTGATGATTAAAATATATTTATTGCATGAATATAATGACTTAGCATTGGACTTACCCTGTAAAAAAAAATCATCGATTCAATTTGACAGGAAAGTGCCATTTTTGTTTAATTCCGGTTAACTACACCAATAATATATTACATAATCATACTAGGCTAATGATTAAATTAGTTCTTAAATCTGATAAACAAATGTGATGAGCAACAAAAATGATTGTGATAATTTTCAGGCCTTTTTCAATACAAAATAATGTTATTAAGGGGTCTTCAATCATGTAGTTAGTGTTTATTGTAAGAGTAATCTTTTTGGTATATATCGAATTTTTCCCATTTGTATCAAAGTGAATTTGATTACAGGCTTTGAACTGTAGGTCCGGCTGCTAAAATCTTAAAACGATTTTGTCGTTTGGGATGATAAGCTTATAAAAATGAGCACACAGTATCACTTTGGAAATTGTTTATAATACAGATGATAATTTTCAGTAAAAACTTCTGAGACAAAAGTGTATTTCTTTTCAATGTAAACTTGCAAACATTTATATCAACAAAAGATTATTGTAAGTAAGCTAACCCTTTTGATGTTTAAAGATCTATTCAATTCAAATTCACTTAAATAAAATAGAATGGAAATAGAAGTCATTAACAGTATTGACTCAATTGCTTTGGCTTTGCAGTTAAACATTTTCATTTTTTTCTTGTCTGTTTTCTGACCAACATCACTGACACTGGTTATCATTATCATCTTTCGGAGTCTGGGTTGAAATATGATGTGATGATCATGATGCAAAACTCATCAAAACAAAGTCAAGTCATAAACATAAATTCAAGCATTTCTTTTGTTTTTTTTAAATTTTTACCTTTCTTTCCACAGCGGCTCCGCCATATTTGTTTACAGTGTATCGAAGAAGTTCAGACATGGTTGATTTCGAGACGTTTCATTGGCTGAATAAAGAGGTTAACTGAGGTCAAATCAGGTCACGACTCCGGAAGCACGTGTTATTTAGCAAAATGGCCTCCGAAAATGACAACGATGTTGAAATGAACGAAGAAGAAAATGGATCAACTAGCAAACCTAAACGTCAAGTTTATTTGCCAGGAGATGAAATGGAAGATGGAGAACAGTTAGTTTGTGATGAATCAGCTTATCACTTGTACCATCAGGCCCAGACAGGTAATTAAACGAGTAATATTAAATTAACAACAGGCGTTTCGATCGTCATCATTTACAATTACATTGCCATTGACGCTATTCATCAATGATTTCACCGCCTTGTTACCACTTTACCTGCATATTTTCTATGACACAATAGATATTCAAAATAAAATGCCATTTTTCACAGTATGTCTTTAGAAACTAGATCAAGGTTTGAAAACACCCTAGTCCTAGATAAAAAAAAAACAAAAAAACAACATTGTCACTATAGGATAGGTTATAAATGATTGGATTAAAATGTTTTAAGCAGATTGATCAACAAAACCATTTACAGATCAATTTTCTTAAAGGAATTAAAATGTTTCATCTTTCCAAATATGTAATGCAAGCAATACTGTTTATAAATGAAATATGTACGATGGACAAATTTCAACTATCTTTTTATGTTATGAAATAAAACCTCTTTCCTTCCAGATTCACCCTGTTTAAGTTTTGATATATTGAGTGATCATCTGGGAGAGAATCGTGAAGAATACCCCCATACCTGTTATATGGCTGCTGGTAGTCAGACTGATGGTATTAAAACTAATAAAATAATTGTGATGAAGATGAGTAATTTAAATGAAACTAAGAAGAAAGATGATGACGATGACAGTGATGATGATGATGATGAAGATGATGATCCAGAATTAGAAACTGCTACAGTCAAACATGATGGTTGTGTCAATAGAATAAGGGTAAGTAGTGATAGATCGTGACGTGTCCACTTAATTTTGAGTGACACCAAAGCTGCACATCTTCATATACACCCCTATACATGTACAGTTCATTACCCATGTTAGCCAGTATCATTCACAAAGAGATAATTTTTATTCCAGGGGTATTGGTTTAATTTCTATCTGTACTCATCTAAGTAGCTGTTTACATTTAAAAGGAAATTTGACTATAACAGATGTGTTCTTTTTAATTTATCATCTTTGGTAGCTAATATACATGTAAAAAATAACTGTATTTTGTTGTAGACAACAGTACTAGGTGAGAAGAATGTTGCAGCTACCTGGTCAGAGAAGGGTAAAGTTTATATCTGGGATTTAACCAGACCAATTAATGCTTTAAACAGTTCAGATGTGATGGGTGAATACACTAGAACACAAGAATCTCCACAACCTATACATGTATTTAAAGGTCATAAAACTGAAGGTTATGCTTTAGATTGGTCCAAACTATCACCAGGTAAGACTATTATTTTTGCTAGGGTGGTAGAAAGAAGGGCACAATTAATAACTTTGAAAAGAAGTGTTTTAGAAATGATATGACAGGTATCAGAAATGTTGTTTTTTTTTCTGTAAGAATCTATACCGAGGAAGTATGCTTTATAGTTTAAAACAATGGTCATTTGTTCTACAGTGTTCAATGTTAACCATAGTCCTTTAATTATTCTAGGTAAACTATTATCTGGTGACTGTAAGAAAGATATACATCTATGGACACCAACAGCTTCAGGGTGGGATGTTAGTAAACAACCTTTTTCTGGTCATACTGATTCTGTAGAAGATATTCAATGGTCTCCTACAGAAGATAATGTAAGTTATAATTTTTTTGTAGAGATAAATTAGCTTGTTGACTAGAGTTCAACTCATTCTACCAAAAATTAATGTGTGAATTTATTTATGATGAAGAACTATGTTTTGATTTGGCTTTATGTTAATACTATTGATATGTTTTCTAGGTCTTTGCATCTTGCTCTGTTGATAAATCAATAAGAGTATGGGATTCGAGATCAGCACCAAAAACTGCCTGTATGTTAACTACAAGGAAAGCTCATGATAGTGATATCAATGTGATACATTGGAATAAAAATGATCCATTTATTGTGAGTGGTGGAGATGAAGGAACTATTAAAGTTTGGGACCTCAGACAATTTCAGGTTTGTATTGAGTTTTGAAGTTTATTTAAGATGCTGTACTTGTAAACTATGTAAAAAGTTTCGAACAATCTAATAATTATCAAACTATAATTCATAAGCAGGCGGTAGCAAGTTTGATTTTTGTCTGCTAGGTGATTAGGTGCTGTGGGTTCGAATGTAAGAAAAATTCTCATGCCTGTGCCAGTGCTTTCGAAAGTCAGTCCAGTGTCAGCTTTCACCCCTTCTACCTGATAAGGTGCAGTGGGCAAGAACTCTTATTTTTATACGCCCTCATGAAATGGGGGGGCGTATATTGCCGTCACCCATGTCCATGAGGCGGTCCGACCACAATTGCTCGTAAACACTATACAAAACAAAATTCTTGACGGATTTGGACAAAACTTGGTGTGCGTGTTCATAATCACCCAAAGATGAACCCTATTGAAAATCAGAAGAATCAAAAAATATTTAGTTTGTTCTTTGAAACGCTTTCAATTTTTAGCTCGTAAACACTTTAGAAGGCACTATTCTTGACAGATTTCGACGAAACTTGGTGTGAGTGTTCATTATCACCCAAGTGTGAACCCTATCGAAAATCAGAAAAATCAAAAAGCATTTAGTAGGAGTTACTGCCACTGTTCTTGAGAAGGCGTTCAATCTTTAGCCTGTGAACACTCTAGAAGGCTCAATTCTTGACAGATTTTTGACGAAATTGTTTTATATCGCCTATGGATGTACCCTTAGAAAAGGCGTGTTTCTGCCGGATTTCGACAAAACTTGGGTTTTATTATGCTGAAAGTTGAATATTTGCCCTCATGAGTGTTTACGAGCTAAAAATTGAACACGATTTCAAGAACAAGATATCATACTCATACAAATCATACTCAATATTATTCAGTATCGCCCTAAAGAGTTCAAGAGAAGTGTATGACTGAAGGTTGATTGTTTCATACTGGTAATTGTTACTGTACTGCTAAATATTTTTATTCAAAATCAAAGCTGCCATTGGCGTATATTACCTTGTCTGGCAAGCTATTTTTCTCACTTGTGTTACCATGGCCCCGAGGAAGTATGTGGACACGCTGATCTTATCTATCTTTTGTTTGTTTTCAGCATGGTAAACCAGCAGCATTATTCAAACACCATAAATCAGCCATAACATCAGTTGAATGGCATCCTACTGATTGTTCTGTATTTGCTGCATCAGGAGAAGATAATCAGATAACATTATGGGATCTAGCTGTAGAGAGAGATGGAGACAATAGTCAGGAACCAGATATCCCCCCTCAGTTACTATTTATACATCAAGGACAAACTGAGATTAAAGAACTGCACTGGCATTCTCAAATACCAGGTGTGATTATTAGTACTGCTATTAGTGGTTTTAATGTGTTTAGAACAATCAGTGTGTAAACTATCTGGAATGGGGACAGCAAGATTTTCTCTAAACTGAGTAACTTTAAACTGGTATTTTACAAACTTTATTTTACTATAAACTTATCAAGTTAATTTTTGTATACTTTGATCAGTTAAAGTTGTTTTAATGTTATGTTAATGGTAAACTGTACAAAGTGTCTATAATATAAAATAAATATGATAAATTGAAAGTTTTTCTGTATTTGAATCTCTGTTAGGGAGTAGAATGACATCTATTCAAACTTCATTATTTTCTTAAAAGAGGATTCTTTAAATAATACAATTTAATTGGAAGAGCATCATTTAATTCATGTTTTTTTATTTGTGTAAAATGTTACTTATAAAATCACCACTTGATATTCAACGCATTGGTCATTTTCTCTACTTCATGATACTGAGTATGTAATAAACTGTTAGCTTTCTCACTTTCTTGTCCATTTAACCATTCTTCATATAGTTTCTTTACGTTAGAATTATCAAATGGATCTAATGTTTGTTCAGTTTGATATAACTCATTGACTCGTATTAGACGTTCATTCACTGTCTCATCTGACTCCGGTCGAAGTTGTCCTCCACCATTATTACAACCAGACGGACATGCCATTATTTCAACAAAATGATACTGACATTTCTTTCTCTTTATCTTTTGAACAATATTTTGAATATTTCTAAAACCATATGCAATAGCCATCTTGAGTAAAACTTGGTCATCTTTTTCAATAACAACTTCTTGAAAATCTTTATTTCTGAAAAATATGCATAATGTTAAACAAAATTGCAAAATACAATCACAACATTGAGTTACTTCAAAACTAACTTTATGGAGAATTTCAGACAAACCCTTGAATATCTGAAATCTCATATAAAATACAACAAAATATTCATGCAGCAATCAGCACAAAAAATTTAATATTATGGGTTATAGGAAGTAAAATCTGTACCTGAGAACATTATATTGTATATTTTGTATATCTAGTTCAAACAGTTGTTTAGCAGCATATTTAATAATGTGATGAAGATAACCACCAGAACCACCTCCTTCATGACTTACTAAATCTTCATTAATAACATTACTAAATCTATAACATACAGATAATGAATTGAAATAAATGTTTTCTCTTCTTTGAATGTGTACAGCTTCCATATGCATCATACCATTTTTCTATCTACCTTTCTTTGTTGACATTTTATGATCAGGACACTGTAGACTATATAGAATTAGTGCAATACAATGACTTTTTCGGTGATACAAGAAGGAAGAGCATACTCATCCACCTTGGAACATTGATACCACTCTGTACAAAGTTTGACAGTATGGGCTTACTTAATGAAACTATAAATTTAGTATATCAATTGCACTAACAATGTAAATGTAAGATCTCTGATCTGGACAGATGGAAGTTAGAACTTACAAAGTATCTAATGGTGAATCTGTTATTTCAGCTAAATTCAACTTTTCTTTCTCCAACATTTTATCTACTTCTCCTTACAGAATTAAAATCAATCATCAAACTTAAAGGGACAAGTAGGCCATTTTTTTGACCAATCATACTTTAGTCTCAGAAATTGGACGTTTTTGTCGAGTTAATCAGTAAAAGAGTTCATAGCCCACCGTCAAAATTTGAGCCTTCAAATCCATATGTGTCCAGAATTATCTGCGTTTGAATGTTAAAATGACGACTCGCCATACATTTCTAGTACTTCTGAAGACTATTTCCATATTTTCAAGACTAAAATCAACTGTCCCTTAAATCAATTATTTGAGTGGGCAGGCATTTGCTGTCAAAGGTCAATCTATGGGGAAGCGAAGTTATTTGGTTTCATATTCGATCATAAATCAAGGAATAAACATACATACCTGAAGTTATAACACAGTCTACATCTCTAGTTGAATATATATCATTATAAAAATCTGGTCTGGAAGCTTCTAATTTCTTATCAAAACAAGGCATTACTGTTACATGGTATATCTGGTCTGGTGTACAGCCTTGTTGTTTACAGTAATAGTCTTTTATTAATGAACCCATTATTTGTTGTGGAGACTTGGTAGTACTGATATATGGTAAAATATATGAACCATGGGTCTTCTCGGCATAACATATCCATCCTAAAAGACATTTTTGACATAATAGATAAAATTGTCCCAAAAGGACAATCTATAAACACAACAATGGACCATTAATTGGACCATCAGTATTAAGAACTAAAATTTTACCTGGACAGGCAGAAGCTAACATAGGTAAAGCTGTTTTATCATTTTCTCTTTCTTTATATCTTCTTACAAATTCATGACAACATTCTATCAAACTAAAATTTCTAGAATAATTTGTATCAAAAACATAATCTACCCCTGAAAATGAAAAATATAATATCAATAATGAAAAGGTATAACATTTTAAAAAGTGGACATCCTCAAAAAATAAATATTCCAAGAATATTGAGAAAAATACAGTTAGACTACTTTAAACCAAACTAACATAATATATAATAATATGAAAACTACAAATCAGAATAGTAGTGGAAGAAAAGACATGGATAATGGAATATTTTAAGTTTGTTTAATCTGAAGGAAATTGCCGAAAATATTAAGAATATAAATGACCTTTTTATACCATAAAGTTAAATATTCGAACATCAGATAAGATGGGATGGCCATACTTCATGGATATACCATTTTTAAAAGTAAATAATTTAACATTCATCTTACCTAAATTTTTAAAGAATGTTGTTAATTTATATGATGTTTGACTTAAACTAAGATTATATTTCACTGCTAACGAGGATCTAGATTGAGGTGCTAATGAAACCACAACTAGCTTCTTTAATTCAGATTGACCATTCTGTAATTAAAAAAAAACACATAAAAAGGACCTGTAGCTCTTAATGTATCTCCTAGGATCAGCCAGAAATGGGCTGACATGCTACGGAACCTCAACACCGATAGATGTCAGATTGATCAGAAGATACCAAACCAAACCAATCCATCCATCTGTATCCATCTGCAAAGTGGTAACCAGACTCCAGACCACCAATGTACTGTGACCACGTTGCCACAGGGTCGAATGTCCTCATTCAATGCACTGCACTGAAACCTGCTCGTAAGCCACTGACAGATTACCTGGAAACCAACCATACCACTCACCATACAGAATGTTTTGGCTCCACCCACAGACCACTGGTATACTCGTCTTCCAATTTATAACCAAATCTGTCTTGAACAGATAGGCTAAGTTTTTATTCTCAAAGTTTCTTAACACTTGTTAATCATATCCCATCAATTTAACAAGTTCCACTGCAGAAACATCAGAGAACATCTTTTCCCGCTTTTCTTGAAAGCTTTTCCCCCTTTTATTTATTCTTCTCTCTTTCACCTCTTTTCTCGCATTCTTTCTTTTTTTTTTCTTTTTTTTAGGTCTTCTAGTTTTCCAACATTTATTAGATAATCTAACCAAACCAAACCAACGACTACCAATCAACAAGAATAACCATGATTAGAACGAGTTTGGAAGAATGAAGGAGATCGTGTAACTCAAGCCACACCATCCAGGGCCGAGTTTCATCATTGGACCCGTCCAGATCTAACGAATTATCAACAACCAAACCAACAACAAAGAATCATCCAATTTTGACCAATCCAACTACCAACTACTAAGACAAGACTACCAACAATTACCTAGTTTGCGATATCAGCATCTGCTGGAAGCGAACATTAAGTTGTCATCTACCAAACGACCAACCAACATAATGCTGATTTGTCCCACTGCAAATCAAATATTTTGTTTTCAACATTAAAGCCTACCTGAACAACAGTGGAGTTATGTTGTAAAACTCTATAAAGTTCATCTTGACTTTGTTGAGTAATTAGAACTGTTTCAGCTGAGGTGATACATCCACTACAAGCTAGACAATCATTCAGAGTAATCTTAGCTTTCTCTAACTTAGTTTCTTCTCCCTCCTAAAATACAAAAATATCAAGAAACATCAGAAAAATCACGGTTTTTATCACTTACTAACTGCTATACCTTAGAATAGAATGATTAAAATTAATATAAAATGCAATGAAGGAGGACCTCAAATAATAAGTAGGATTGGTTATTTCTAGTACGTACAACTGATATAGCGAACAAACTGTTGATGAGATATTATTGTTTACAAACCTCTGATACTTCTAAATAATTACCATCATCTTCTATTCTTATCTTCCCAACTTTACCTGGTCTTCTTTCTATTTTAACTGGTTTTACACACTCCTAAACAGTGGCATTGAAAATTGAAACAGGGTTTATAAGTTCAAAACTACTCAGTGTGATGTTAATATCTAATGAACTAAAGCAAAGAGTTGTTGTACATGTTTACTATACCATGCTTATACTTATAAAGTATCTATCCATAACCATATTGCATACACTATACATGCTCATTTATAAATATTTGGAGTCGAAAGACCGATGTGGTCTGAAGTAGTGATGTTATTTTTTGTTACGGTACTTCCCTTTATAATATGGAACTAACAAATATTAAATAATATCAGTGTTTCCAATTAAATTATTCATTCATAGTTATGAAATATAATCTGAGTCGGATAACGAAGTTTACCTGGGATGGAGTAATGTAATCATCTAAATCTGTTAGTTGTAGGGCGCCACTAAATTGAGATGCCATTTTACAATAAAACGTTTACCATTGGAACTCTTTCAAATAAAGGTAGGAAAGTGACGGCGGAAAGATACAAAAACACAAACTCTGTCCTGTAAAATGACATCATTTAGTATTCCTGAGCCACACAATAACCCGTGGATAAGTGAAGATAAATCTTTAACATCCATTAAAAATGCTCTAATTCTTGGAGAGAGAACAGGGCACATTAAAAAGGTTGCAAGTGTTTTTGTGCACATTTTTTTGGTAGCCCGGTAGGCCTACACAGTCCGAAAGGCGAAACATCTGCCTCTGATCATAGAACAGTATTCAGCTAATGGCCCTGTCTATGTCCTCACCTCCGAAGATATGTTTTTTTCTAACATAACATTAATTTATCCTTACAATGAAAATGGCTAGAATAGAGACCGATGTTTCAGTCAATCTGGTTGGTAGGCCTATTACTTTCTATTAGTAGGCCCTATTAACCACTGTAGCATTCCAAGAACTAGAAAAACATCAAATAAGATTGGATGTCAGAAAAAACTGCTTTTGTCACAAAATAGTAAACTCTTGGAATTCCTTACCAAACTCTGTCGTGGAATCTGCAACCCTGAACCAGTTCAAATCCAACCTTAACACTGCATGGAAAGATGACCAGTTGAAATTCTGTCCAAGCTTCATGCTATAACAACAAGGACTTTAGTACCGTATTAATAAAGCAGCCAATAACAACTCTACAATTTTTAGTCATAATTAGTGTGCACCCCAGTTAAGCAAACAACAAGTCAACTTTAAGGTGTTCTAGAAGCAGTTAATGCTTACTTAATAGACAGAATAGAGTATGAACAGTATGAAAAATTCAACCTTTATTTTGTAGAGATATCCAGATGAGTCCAGCTTTGAAGATTCTAACAATTACACTGATCAAGAAATACTTCCATCATTAAAACTTATAACTGTACAAAGAGATATATCTAGAAAACGTCGAGAATTGAATGAAGTAGGTGTTTATTAACATAAAAAAAAAAACAGTAAGATGAGCATTTTCAGTAGCCTAGGCTAGTTTGCAGAATGATTTATGCAATTTTGCATTTTACATAATTCACATTAATTTAAAAACCAGTACCAGTAACCATATGAAAACTATGTTTGATTTGTTGTTTTGTAGGTTAACCTTGAGATTCAAAAGAGAAAACAAGACAGAGAAACACAAGATATAACACATCTTGATAGAATAGGTAAAATAGTTGGGCTCCCAATCTTCTTATTAGAATTTATTGTAATGCTGTATCACTGTATGTTGTATAATAATAGAAGTAAGAGGAGATTTCGTTAAAATAGAAAATCATGAAATATGATTAAATAGGTAGTGCTAGTAGGCCTACATCTTTCAAGTGGTGATTTTTATTAAAGGGGTCTACTGAGATATCACCCTTATTGCTGCAGAATATATTTCCATTAAAATGATATTGATACACATGTATTGACTGTTTCAGAGAATAAGATAGAAAAAATAAAAAGTTTAAATAATCATCTACAGAGTATATTACGTTGTAAAGATGATATAGTGAATAGATTACAACAACCATTAGTTGGTGATTATATCAAAATAGATGCTGCTTATCATAGGTATTATTTTCACCATTTACTATTGCTAAAGATGTTAGATGTATAAATATAAGGAAAAAAAAAATTTCTGGTGTTATAAACATTGGTTTTAAAAGTCAACCTCTTTAACCCAATTTATAGTTGGTATTAATTCTACCAGTACCTGTCTCCTCTTCCACTAAATATATAAAGTACACATACACTACACAGAGTCATTGATAAAATTCAAGGAAATCAAATCAGGCATGAAACTGTAAAGGATAAATTTGACAGAATATTGAAACCCTGATAGAATTAAAACCGTTTCAACAGTAATATTCTGGTATTTATTTGAAGTAAAATTATTGGGAATACATAATATTGATATTGATATTTTAATGTACATGTGTAAATAATGATCTTACTTTAATGAATTGTCCACTTCAGATATGCCAGTGAAGTCTTCCCATTACTAACACCTATATTAGGTGAACTAAATAATAATTTAGATAACATAGAATGGTATAAAACAACACAGTTTTCTCAGGACAGACACAAACTTGTAAGTTACTATGTATTTTGTTTATGTTAATAGTTTAAGTTCTCAAATATTTGACATCACAAAGATCTAAATCTCTGGCAGTACAGTGTCTGAAGCAAGATTATATATCCAGTGTAAAATAAAACAAGCTAACACATCAGATGAGTTCTGGCTACAATGCTGACAGAATTCACTTCTCTTATTTTCTACTGTATTGATAATCCTGTACTGTACACCACACTGGATACTGTACTCTGTGTATTTGTGTATTGATCAGAATTTCTAGTAATCAGATAAATCTACTGCACAAGTACAAATACTTTAACCATAATAACCACCACTAATTCCTTTGTATTTGTGCCAATTTCAGGAAAGTTTATTAAATGTATTGTCATCATCATTTGCTGCTATGCAGTCTCAGTATCAAGCATTGTGTCAGATGAGAAGATCTATGAATGAGATGTATGGATCATCATCAACAGTTGGTGCTGTGGCTGATTCATAGATCTCATGAGCGTAACTTGCTCATTAAAATGCATCTCACAAAAAGACGTACCAAATAACAGAACAGATTTTGACAACTAGAAACTTGGGTCAGTTGAAACCGAATTTGAGTTCGTTGAACTTTTAAAGCAAGATCCCATTATTTACAGTAAGAAATTATTGAGAGATATAAGCCCCAGCTCAAGGATACCCTCATTTACAATTCATATTTTGTTTGTATGATATTTATTATATTATATTAAACCCAGAATATCATTGTGGGTGGTTAGTCTTTTTTCTTCTCGGCAGCCTTCTTTGCAGCCTCATTTTTCTCTGCTTGTTCAGCCTCTGTAGGGCAGACTATACTATAAGCTATATCATCTGCTTTACATTTACATTGTTTACCATTGTAAGTGACTGTATCTCCATCGGGGTAACATTTATCTCCTATTGGACATTCTATAACACACAATTATTTCAAAATTAGGATCAATTAGCCCCCATACACAGGTCATATCAGGTGATTATTGGAATATTGAAGAATAGTTTTTGGGATTAACAAACAATATGCCTTATTTCATCCTGAATACCAATTTTGAACATTTGTTTCTTACGAGGGAACATTGTATAAGCATGAGAATACTTATGAGGGTATATGGATGAGAATGGAAGACTTATTAGGTCGTATATGACATTAAATATAACCAGGATTGAATCTACATAAGTACAGTCAAGTTAGCAGCCCCTGAGTATATGATGTCCTACACAATTCTTATCAATACATTGGTCTATACGATATGAAGGCATCTTGTCCAACAAAACTGAAAACATCTCTGTTTTTTCAATGTACATCTCTACTTACGGACTTCTTTGTGTTTGAAATGAATAACAGCCCCAAATTTGGTGTCTCTCTCTACACACTCAACAACCACACAGCCTTTCCTCTTGACTAGAGTACCCGGATCAACACATTTATTACTGTCTACATCAAAACATTCTGAAGTATGCAAGCAAATTACACTTAATGTAAGTCTATCAAATACAGCTTCCTTTGATTTGCGTTCCCATTGTGTATTATCTAAATTCACATTCAATCATTATTGATAGCACCACGATATGTATTCAGAACAATTCTGTACAAAAGCAATAACTTAACGTACAATCTGATTACTTAAATAAAAATTAACCATGAATTATTATTATTTTTGTGCGTTTCATCGTCGGATCAGAATAAACTTGCTATTTAAACACCAAATATACACTTTAAAGAGGGTTGTGGGTTTACCAGTCATAGTGAATGACATCAGATGTTCCCGAAGGATGGATCCTTGCCAAAATACTTATCTTGATTTCTTAGCCAACCAATACTTAACCCAAAAGCGCTCATAGGAATTGAATTTAATTTAAAAAGAATAAACTCACTTGCTTTCTTGACTTTGTACATGGTACCCTCACAGATATAACTAACACAGTGTTGTCTATCAAATGAAAAGGTTTCTCCACTTTCAAATACTTTACCATTACCAACATCACAATCTGAAACAAATACTTCAATCTGACACGAGAGCCACACTATAATCCTTTTCCAATTGTAATAGAAATCTCCCAGCCTGTCAAAAACTTTGTAGCCAGAATTTAGTTTAGAATATGAGACCGGACTTCGCATCTCTGACATAGTTACCACGAGGAATTTAAAATAAAAGTGCATACACCACATCTATTTACTGACAAGGGTGTACATGTAATTGAAAGATTGTTTCAGTTATCTACTCAATTATTGGGATACAATATTGTACTGGTATGCGTAATATAGAAATACAATACCTGCATTTACAGCGGCGATTGTAACAAAGACAGCGACCAATATGGATTGAAAAGAAGGCATCTCGACTGAACTGGAACAGAACAACACATATATTATTAACTTCATTCAAGATTATATTTTTGAAGTAAACGAAATAAATGGATAAAATCTGTGTTTTTCATTGTACAATAAAATGATTTGATGGTGGAGTTTATTATCTTAATGCCCTAGATACACCAACTTATGTTCATTAAGCACTCTTCAGAATGGCCACGGATAGAATATTATACAGAACAAAGCTTCGTGCAAACATCAAGAAGTCATATAAATCAATCCTAGAGAATTACAATTGACATCTTACAATTTTCAACCAAAATGACAAAAGACATGGGCGTTAATTTAGTCTTGTTTTTAATCAACAAGATAATGAAAATGCAATTGACAAATTATTTAACAAATCGAGTCTAAGTGTTCTTTCAGACTTTCTGGAATTAAAATGTGAATTGATAATCTTACCTAGTAAATAAGACGACAGGAAACAAGGAACTGGTAGGGTATACCGTCCAGTATAATATGTAGATATGCTAATTAGTCAAATTTCGATAAAAGTTATTATTCTAACATATGGTGCAGCTAGCTTGTTATTTAGTCAAGGTAAGAGACATTGATTAAAACTTTTGTTAACTCAGTAGTTGCTACATTAAGTATATTGGACCTTATTGATTTAATAATTATTTACTTGGTTAGTACTGCCCACGACAGTACTTTTTTTAAGACACAATCTGATTGGTTTGGTCCAACAACATTCTTAAAATATTGGTTATTTTGTGATATACAACATCCTATAATCCAAACTTATCCTAGAAATATCTGATACCAATGTGTGGTGTAGGGTTCAATTCGGTCGACAAAGTCGAACTTTTCAACCCGGTACCCCTTTCAGTGATGTAGGTTTGAGCAGCTGACATGAACAAAGCATCTATGTGTATCATTCCCACATGGCACGTTATCAGCTCAAACTAATGCAAGTAAGACATTAAACTCCATTTGATTTCATTATCCTGAATCATTCATCTTCCTGTATTGTAGGGATAACTTTGAAAACTTTTATCTCCCTTTTACATCTTCAAAAAAATTTCAAATATGCAAAGATTACCTTCGTTTGCCTTTCTTGTAAGTTTTTAAGATTTATAAAAGGATGATTTTGCGTAGTATCGGGGAGGTATAAAAACACATTGTTGACCTTCCACAAAATACAATGTAAGAATCAAATCATGAGAAAACATTGTTTCAGAAAGTTTTATTTATTTCAACCTCGTTATAATAAGAATTTCCTTGAAGACAACACTTGTAATTGAGATCACACTCACAAATTAGTTTCAGCTTTTCAAACCCATTAACACTGATAGCCCACTGTCAAACCATTAACAATACATGTACAGTTGATATTTTGTCCATATTTAGATCTCAGTGTCATCTTCATACCAGCACCGTGACATTCACCATGCACATCTTCACACACTAGAATAATTAATTTTATCTTTGTCAAATCTAATCCTTCAGTATACACTTTTTAATTCCCTTAGTAATAGAGGCTCCAGTATTCAACATCAGGATGGGCGATAATATATATATGCATGAAATGGTTGGGGGGGGGGGGGGGGGGGGCGTATATTGCCATCACCCATGTCCCTGCGGCGGTTCACAATTGCTCGTACACACTCTAGGAGACACTCTACTGCTTAATATTTTGGTTCAAAATCAAAACTGCCAATGGGCGTATATTACCTTGTCGGGCAAGCTATACCTTTAGAATATGATTTCCAGAACTGTTTAACTATTATTGTGCCGGCTTTCGTAGTTTTCGCTAACTATCTCATCCTTTGATTTTATTTCCTACTTCTTAACCTAGGCCAGTTCTTTTTGAGAATACTATTCTCATCTCATTCTTCAGTGTTTTTAGTTCGTAATTATATATACCAGGGTTTGATAAGGACATTTTCTCTGTTCCTGATAATAAGTATTGGTGGTTATCATCATTATCCTCTTATATTTACATATTTTCTCTCTTTGCTTGATACTCAGAATGGAATATTATGATAATAACCGAGGATTCATGGCTGTAAGAGGAGCAGTCAAATTGTATTATTCGTAATTTAATACTCACTGACAGCTTTCTCTTTGGCAGTGAACCAAACTTCACCATTAACCAATTCGGCTTGACAATGATATAATCTACATTTATCTACAGCAAACTCTCCAGTGTTCAGACATCTTCCATTGAAAAATGGACAGCCTGAAATGAGTGGTAAAACTTTGCTCTGGATTGAAACACAAAGCCTTAAGGTTGAAACCTTTACACCGGAACATTTTTGACGATACTACAATGGCGGTGTGGGCCTATTATCATTTTTCACTAACAGATTAATTTCAAAGTGTGGTGTCTTATCACCAAGTCTTGATAGTAGAAGAAACTTACCAGTTTCAACTGTGTAAATACCAACCAGATTATTTCGTTCATCACATCTCTGTATCTTACACTGTTCACTTACAGTTTCATTTCTTTTTAAACACTGACCATTATATTCACACCCTGTAGGTAAAAAAAAAAGGAATGAGTCGTGAATAGAACTGAAGTTAACATTTCGGTTTCTTTACGAAAAGCAAAAAAGAGGATATCTCCCTTTCCCCAAGATAGGCTATAATGAAAGTACCACTTGTTATGGATGTTGCTAG
>NW_008707617.1:3305002-3306393 GCF_000327385.1 Lottia gigantea | reverse complement strand
TTTGGTAAAATGAATTTACTTTTATACATTCGTTAGTAAAAGAAAGACAACCTGAAAAAGAAATGATTATGGTTGTCATGGTAATATAGCAATCCCACCTATTATTGCTGTGGGAGTTTGTGCAAGACAGGCTACACAAAATCAAGGCAAGATTCAGCAAGGTCCCATTATCCGTATTTATCATTTATCAGATAGGTTCTGGTTTTATATAAAACAAAAGGATAAGGAACGGGGGGGGGGATGGGGGTGTGTTGGTTAGATTGTCGACAGATATATGAACTAAGAAAAGAATATTGGAAACGACATAGAGAAGTTCAACTTTTGATGTCAGCTATTTTAGGCGAGCTGTCTAGATTAATTCAGTACATAATTTGTGGGTTATGGCGTGATGCATACTTTAGTTGCTATTATGTAATTCAATAGTTCATGTTTATCCAGGGTCTCGTCTCACCAAATTACTAAAAAGTTATATCTGTTACATTGCAAAAACAAATTAGGAGGCAAAGAGTTGTAAGGCTAGAGGTAAAAAAAAAACCCCAACAGTTGTTAAGGGTATATTTCGCCATTCTTTCACCAATCGTACTTAAGTCTCAGAAAGGGGAGTCGTTTAGCTAAGCCAATCAGTAATAGTGTTCATAGCTCACCGTCGAACAGAATTATTCGCGTTTGAAAGTTAAAAAGAGTAGTCGTCTTTTTATCAGTCACAGCCATAAAAAAACAATTCCTGGTTCGAGATATTGTTTAAGGAATTATGCGATTTTCGTACATCCATTCAAGACTCAAATCAACCCCCCCCCCCCCCCGCCCCCCCAAAATGGCGCCTTTAAATGTCAATAAAAGTTATAATATAGATCTTTATGAACAGACTTAAACTTATCCATACGTACTTGTACCTGTGAGGATAATTTAGTAAATAAAAAATGCCCAGCCAATCGAGCCCACTCCTTATAATTTTTAAATTTAATTATTTTTTATTTCTAAGAATAACACTATCCTTTTCCCTTCTCCGAAAGGGAAGGGAAATCTAAAGCTCTTTATTACAATAACAAGTCAACGTTGAAATATTAAATCTAAGGAAATAAAAATCAAAAAGTCCTGAAAATCTAAAATTGTAAAACCTACAGATTCTCCTATCCTCTAACATTGTAGATTATGATCTCTTACCTCCCTCAACAGTCAAACAACCTACAGCTCCTCATTACCTCTATAGTTGTTGATTGTGATATCTCAATCTAACCTTCTTCAGAAAACGTTCTGTACACTATAATACGCATTTGAAAATCAGGTTAATTTATCCCCTGACGTTGTTGAATGTGATCTCTTACCTTCCTCGACAATTAAAACCTACAGATTGTACCATCCTCTGACATTGTTGAATGTGATCTTTTACT
>NW_008707617.1:3303359-3304474 GCF_000327385.1 Lottia gigantea | reverse complement strand
CATAAATTTGAATCCAGATGTGTACTTACGAATGTAAAGATGACGGTGGTATAATTGGTTTTGTTGCTACGAAAAAAAGTAAGTAAGAAAACTTAAGTATACTGAGGTATTTCGATCCAATCTTTTGTATCTAATTAAAAAAAAAAACACAACATAATGTATTGTATGAAGTGTCACATAGTATACGAAGGACATTAACATAAATATTTCCCCTGTTATCATTCTTTTTTTATCAAGATTCTACTCGGTTTCTTTTAGGATGCGAAGGTGATCGGGGGTGTCATAACCCCGGCAATGCATTCGAGAAAACTTTCCAAAATGAAGTCTTTGCGAAAACCAAATGTAGAGTTGAAGGGGAAAAGACATATTACTGTTTCGATGACTAGATAAACACTTAGGATTTGGAAATAAAGTTTTATTCAAAAGAGCAATTTTTCTTTTCTTTTAAGTGACGGGTAAGAAAGGGGTCTGAGAAAAAAATCCAATTTTCTCTGAGACCTCTTATAGTGGTTAACACTGCAATATGTCTATTATGTCATATGTTGAATTGTTTTGTATATGAGAGACACGAATTGCTTTTAAAGGGACAGGTTGGACTTTTTTTGACCAATAATACTTTAGTCCGAGAAACTAGAAATTTTATACTGAGCTATTCAGTAATAGTCTTCACAGCTCACCGTCGAAAATGAACCTTCAAATCCATGTGTGTCCAGAATTATCTGCATGTGAATGTTAAAATGAAGACTCGTTAATTTAAGATCCTCTGTGATATATAGAATTTAAGACATATTATATAGAAATACTGAGTAAAACTCGTCGTTTGTATTTTTTAAGGAATTATGTGATTTTCGTACATTTCTAGTACTTCTTAAGATCATTTACATATATTCAGGACTAAAATCAACCCCCCAAAATTGCACATCTGTCCTTTAAATGATACGCCGACGTCAGGCGTGCATTTCTATGGTACGTATTAGAAGCTATACATTCCCAATTTTCACAACTACAAAAATCCGTTTGGTTCCCATTCAAAATATTACAAATGAGTTTCTGGGTGGTCATTGAATTAAGTGTAGGGCGTGCTCACTTTTCATGCAAACCGACATTTATTTGAA
>NW_008707617.1:3300740-3303309 GCF_000327385.1 Lottia gigantea | reverse complement strand
GCAATAACTCATTCTAAATATTTTTCGATTTTTCTGATTTTCAATAGGGTTTATCCTTGGGTGACAACAGACACTCATGCCAAGTTTCGTCAAAATCCGTCAAGAATTGTCCTTTCTAGAGTGTTTACATGCTAAAAATTGAATGCATTTACAAAAACAAGGGCAATAACTCATTCTAAATATTTTTTGATTCTTCTGATTTTCAATAGGGTTCATCCTTGGGTGATTACGAACACTCATGCCAAGTTTCGTTAAAATCCATCAAGAATTGGCCCTTCCAAAGTGTTTACGAGCTAAATTGAACGCGTTTTCAAGAACAAGGGCCATAACTTATACTAAATATTTTTCGATCCTTCTGATTTTCAATAGGGTTCATCCTTGGGTGATTACGAACACTCATACCAAGTTTTGTCAAAATTATTCAAGAATTGTGTCTTGTAGAGTGTTTACGCGCAATTGTGGACGGACGGACCGACGGACCGACCGACGGACGAACGGACCGAAGGACATGGGTGACGGCAATATACGCCCCCCCCCCTCCCCATTTCATGTGGGCGTATACAAATTGGTTCGTAGCTAAGAGAAATATTGGGTCGTAGATAAGAGAAAGCTCTGGTCGTCGCTAAGAGAAAAAGCTGGCTTGTAACTAAGAGAAAATTTGGGTCATAGATTGTTATGTCTATATATTATTACCATGAAATATCTTACTTTAGTATATCACCTGGTCAATATCATATCCTTACAATATTATGTAACTTTGTAGTGCCCTGATTTGTCTGACAGATTTCTTTTACCCTGTAAGTCTGTTAATAAACTTCTTATTGAATGGATTGTTCCTTCACACAACATAGATAAAAGAAAGATATTGGTAGTGTTTGACTGTAGTATGTAGTAGAGATCAGTAATGATACAGATATTGATAGTGTTTGACTGTAGTATAGTTTACTAATGATACATATATTGATAGTGTCTGACTGTAGTATGTAGTCAAGGTTAGTAATGATACAGATATTGACAGCGTTTGACTAGTTTGTAGTAGAGGGAAGTAGCGGTACAGATATTGATAGTGTCTGACTGTAGTATGTAGTCGAGGTCAGTAATGATACATATATTGATAGTGTTTGACTATAGTATAGTTTAGTAATGGAACAGATATTGATAGTGTTTGACTGTAGTAAGTAGTAGAGGTCAGTAATGGTACAGATATTGATAGTCTTTGACTATAGTTTGTAGTAGAGGGAAGTAGCGGTACCGATATTGATAGGGTTTGACTGTAGTACGTAGTCGAGGTCAGTAATGATACATATATTGATAGTGTATGACTGTAGTATAGTTTACTAATGATACAGATATTGATAGTGTCTGACTGTAGTATGTAGTCAAGGTTAGTAATGATACAGATATTGACAGTGTTTGACTGTAGTTTGTAGTAGAGGTCAGTAATGATACATATATTGATAGTGTTTGACTATAGTATAGTTTATTAATGGAGCAGATATTGATAGTGTCTGACTGTAGTATGTAGTCGAGGTCAGTAATGATACATATATTGATAGTGTTTGACTATAGTATAGTTTATTAATGGAACAGATATTGATAGTGTTTGACTGTAGTAAGTAGTAGAGGTCAGTAATGGTACAGATATTGATAATTTTTAACTTTTGTAGTAGAGGGAAGTAGCGGTACCGATATTGATAGTGTTTGACTGTAGTATAGTTTAGTAATGGAACAGATATTCATGGTGTTTGACTGTAGTAAGTAGTAGAGGTCAGTAATGATACAGATATTGATAGTGTCTGACTGTAGTATGTAGTAGAGGTCGGAAATGATGCAGATATTGATAGTGATTGATTGAAGTATGTAGTTTAGGTCAGTATTAAAACAGATATTAATAGTGTTTGACTGTAGTATGTAGTAGAGGTCAGTAATGATACATATATTGATACTGTTTGACTGTAGTATGTAGTCACGGTCAGTAATAAATCAGGTATTAACTGTGTTTAACTGTAGTATGTAGTCAAGGTCAGTAATGATACAGATATTGATAGTGTTTGACTGTAGTATGTAGTAGAGGTCAGTAATGATACATATATTGATACTGTTTGACTGTAGTATGTAGTCACGGTCAGTAATAAATCAGGTATTAACTGTGTTTAACTGTAGTATGTAGTCAAGGTCAGTAATGATACAGATATTGATAGTGTTTGACTGTAGTATGTAGTAGAGGTCAGTAATGGTACAGATATTGATAGTGTTTGACTGTAGTATGTAGTAGAGATCAGTAATGGTACAGATATTGATAGTGTTTGACTGTAGTATGTAGTGGAGGTCAGTAATGGAACAGATATTGGTAATGTTTAACTGTAGTATGTAGTCAAGGTCAGTAATGATACAGATATTGCCAGTTTTTGACTGTAGTTTGTAGTAGAGGTCAGTAACGGTACAGATATTGATAGTGTTTGACTGTAGTTTGTAGTAGAGGTCAGTAAAGGTACAGATATTGATAGTGTTTGACTGTAGTATGTAGTGGAGGTCAGACTACATGCTACAGTCAGACACTACCAATATC
>NW_008707617.1:3286320-3291599 GCF_000327385.1 Lottia gigantea | reverse complement strand
TAATCTTTGCTGGTTTAGCTGCAGCCGGTGCAACTGCTGGTGGAGCTGCTGGGATAGCCAAAGCTGTCAACGATAAGAAAGCTGAAGCCGCTGCAAACGCCGAAGCACGTAGACACAATTTGGCAATGGAAAGAGAAGCACGAGGAGGTTCGGGAGTAGGAGATATATTAGGGACGGTTAAAGAATTCGGACAAAGATTTGGCGAAGAAACCAAGAAAACCGTTAAAGAGGGATTAAGCAAATGAATAGATAAAATCGACACCGGAGAAATGAAGGTCAAACACAAGGGCGACGCCATATTTTTTAAAAACATACGTTCGGGCGAGGGAATCTTCCTTTCAAAGTATAAAGGCAACGGGGTGATTTTTGGTACGAAAATGTAATAAATAAAAATGGGCAAAACTCATCTCACTTTTAACATGTTGACAACACCAAACCTTTTAGATTTCGATTCTCTGTATATCTACACAACAACACCAGAGCAATCGTATTATCAATTCCTCAAAGCTTTAGAATATTTACCAAAGAAAGATGTTCAAGACATATTTCAATATTACGAAGAAAACGAAGAAGAAGTGGAAATAAAAGATATCATAGAAAACTTCATTAAATCAAAGAATCCATCTTTCAATCCAACGGATATAAAAGTTTTTCTTACGAAAAATGTTAATGATCTAGACTTGTCTAATATTGATAGCAATCGAAAGAACTTAATATTGTTTGACGACTGCGTAGCGCAAAGAAATCAAACTGTTCAACAAGAATTCTTTACCGAAGGAAGACATCACAACTGTCACTGCATATACCAATCCCAATCTTTTTACGGGATGGATTCTATGTTAATTAGAAAAAATGCAAATTGTTTTTTATTATTTGGATTAAACGATAAAGATTTATCTCAAATCATTTAGACTATAAATCACGGAATGGACAGAGATACATTCAAAAAGGATTGTAAAGCACAATGGAGAAACCCGGATGATCATGGATATGTATTCGTTAATACTAGAAAACCCGCGGGTGAAAGAGTTATGACAAACATTTGTTAAATTTTATATTTTTAAAAATGACGGATTGGAATAATTTTTTAAAAAGAAATAGAGAATATATCAAAGCTAAGAATAAAATAAAGACCCAAGTTGAAAATAACAGATTACAACAACTCGGATTAACGGAAAATCTACAAACTCTATTTCAACCCATATTAAAATCTCAAGTGGATATTAAAAAGAAATTAGCTTTAGAACCCACGCCTCCTATAGAACACCCAAAGCGATTGAATATAATGGTATTATAATTAGGACATTAGTTGATATAAAACGTCTTTTTTCAAACCCTGACCCAGATTTACCAAAGAGCATTTCACCAATCGTTGATAATCAAGGTTTATTGTTTAATGGATTTAGAATTATATTTAGTCCAAATTCCCCTTTATTCAAAATCGACACAAAAGACTTTATATTTACATTAACGAAAGGATTAATAGATTTAATGAATGGCAAGGATGTTGGTATTGCCGATTAAATAGGATTTAGTAGCATACTCCAAATTTTTAGATGCAATAAGAAAATCAGGACCCGAAACAAGAAGATTGAAAGAAGTTAAACTATATAAAAGAGTAATTGAGCAAGATGAAGAGGATGTAGATGATTATCCAATCATACAAGAAATAGACGAATTCGATGATATGGTGGCATCTGGACAAGGTATAACGTTTTTATCCGACGACAATAAAGAATTGCTTAATAGATTAGAAATAATATTAGCGGCCATGAAGGAAGGTCATCGATCGGACAGACAATACAACGAAGTCAATGCCATATTAAAACGACTTTTGGAGAAAGAAATCATCACTAAAAAAGACTATATAAACGTCATTTAAAATGTCCAATAAAGAACAATTGTTCGTTATCACCTCGAATAAACCAGACATCAAATTGTCTCTAGACTACGAGTATGAACTCGATCGCAATAAACAGTACGAACTGGGATTAAAGTATTTCTCCGTTTACAATTCCATTAGAAACATCAACGAAAAAACAATCAACTAAAAATATCGACGGATAACGGAGTTACGTTCGAAACCATAAGCTTACTACCGGGGAGCTACGAATACGTAGCCATCAACGATTACCTATCCGAATACGCAGGAAGCGTGAACGGCAAAAACAATATCGAATTCGAAGGTAATTTGAATCTGAACAAAATAAAACTGATCTTGAGAAATAACAGTCAAGTCGATTTCAACGTAGAAAATTCGTTGAATGCGTTACTAGGATTCAATAAACGAATATACGCGCAATCGACATTGGCGCCGCACAAGGCCAATATCGAGAACGATATCGACGTGATCAACATTCACTGTAATTTGATCAACGGTGGATTTTTCAACAAGCACAAACGTCAAATCATATACAGCATACCGACTTTTACGGTGCCGATAGGATACAGAATTATAGAGAAACCGTTTCAAACGACCTATTTACCAGACAATTCTTTCATGATCAAAGATATAAATCTGGAAATCAAAGACGGTAAAAACAGGTTCATAGACTTTGGCAACGAAGAAATTGTCATTCAACTTCATTTAAAACAATCTTCATTCTCTTCTTGATTAGAAAGATAATCGAAATCATCAAATTCATAGTTTTCGTCAAAACTATACTCGTCTTTGTCGTTGTAAGGATACATAATTCCTTCACTGTTTGGTGGTTTTCTTTTAACATTATTCAAATAACTTCTAAAAACTTTAGTTTGTTTATCATTTGGAATAACTACTCCATTGGTGAAACTTTTTTCCCATGGTTTATTAAATTGGTTCGACACATCATGTCCGCTTGCTAACTGAACGTAATCTTCTACACTTATCTTATCATTAGAATAACCTTTAAAGGTTTTCTTTTCTTTTAAAACACCATCAGAAGTCAAAACGATGTTGTATTTGACTTTTGGTGCTAAATATAAACCAAATATAATTCCACCGTCACCGTAATCGTTTTTACCTTTGCAATAGTCTTTTTCGGAGACCAAACCAGCTCTGTTTAGTTTTTTCCAATTTTTGGATGAAATGTACAAACTATCGGTGTCGGTATAGTATATTTCGGGTTTATAAAATCCATTTATGACGTGAATGAAATTGTTCATTATTTTTTTACTGTGAGATAAAACGAATGATCCCAAATAACTAGGTGTTAGTCGTGTAGATTTACTGTCTTCGGTAGTAATCTCTTTTTCTTCAATTTCTGTTTCAACAATATATTGAGTATCATTAATTTGATGACTTTAAATCTGGAAAGAGATTATTTATTCTGTTTAACATTTTCCTTAGTTTTTCCAAATTAATTAAAGTGCAGGCATAAGGAATTGCTCTTCGCGTGTCTTTTTCTGAATACGTTTCGCAATCCCAAGCGAATAACGCATCATCACTCATACTTGAAAGCACGTTTAGTTTGAGAGGTGAAACCTGTGTCACTGCGTTGTCGTCTCTACACGTTTTCCACACCTGTTCGTAATTGCCTTCTATTTCTTGAATTCCCAAACTTTTTTGGCTTCTTCTAATCAAACAGAAATGCGAGTTGTGTAAGTAAAAAACCCAATCTAATTCATCGTGAACGTCTCTGGGATGAAAATGTCTGTTTTTGGGATTATAAATTTGAAACGAAGTGTTAAATTTCTTGTTGAATTCCTTCATTCTAGCACAAGTCATCACTCCTTTTCTATTTGCTTTTGAAAACCCGTTGATGTATTCTTGAAATTCTCTCGTGTAGTCTTCGTTTAAAACACGATTGACGATAAAACAGTGACCATCTGTAGGTATGTAACAATTTTCGCCTTCGTATTCATTTATCTTTTTAAGCAGATCAGTTCCTCCTCTGCCAACTCTCGATCTTTTTATTTCTTGGAAATTGTCTTTCATTAAAATTATTTTTCCTGTAAAATACCAATCGGAAGCATCCGATTTTTTGTCCATATCTGAAAAGATATTGTGAAAGGTTTTGGCATTGAAACCGAGGAGTGACATGTATTGTCTGTGATTCCCTTCCTCGACTATCTCTCCATCTATTTTAATTTGTCCTTTGAATGTTTTAAATTTATCAGAGATAGCCTTGATAACATCGGAAAAAAGGGCGTTTTCTATCAATGTTTCATCAAGTTCGATTTTTAAGTATATATTTTTGATTATTTCTTTATTTTGACCGCTGATATTTCTGTATGGAATTTGTCCAAAATTTCATTGAATTCTTGTAATTCTTCAACTGTTATGTTCTTGTCTTCTCTCGATCTTTCGAAAAAGATGTACAATTGATTAAGATACATATTCAAGATATCCATTTTCTTTTTATAATGAGCTTTCTTTTTGCTCGTGAAACCTAAAGTGATGAGACCGCAAGAAGTCGTTTGAACGGCTGTTAATGCAGCCAATACGGTTGGGACGATGACCGGAAGCATTAATCCACCAGTCACGGCCGTTGCCACCGTTACTCCTACCGTTAGAACTGTGCTCGCTGTTTTGAAAAAAGAATCGATTCTACTCCATGTTTTCCTGCATGAATTGTACTGTCTCAACTTTATTTTCAACTCTTCTTGTTTGTCTATCATGTATTGTTGTCTGCTTTCGAGTTCCATTTTTTAAGTCGTTAAATTAAGTGAATTTCCGATAAATGGAACCACGGAATATCGTATAGAGCCTCCTTGTTTGGCCTAGCATTATTATATTTGCGGGTATTAAAAGTAAAAACATTTACGCGTACTAACGACATTTCTTTTTTCGTATGGTCCTCTTTAAGATGATAGGAATATTTTATTTTTTCTTTTTCGATGTTTATCTTGGCTCTAGAAATAAAACCACCACCTTCAAGGATGGAGTCGGAACCTTCGGCAAACGATAAATGTACTATAAACTCTCTTTCTTGTTGACTTTTATGAACATCGATCGAGGTGTATTTTCCACCTAAAACAAAATACAGTTTTACGTATTCAAAGTCTGTTGTTCGTAAAAACTCGTGACTGCTCGATTCTATTGGTCCGGTACGTATACGGGTATTATAAGTGATGGTGGAATTTTGACAATGTTGGTTAATGGTGGATTTTCCGTCTCCAATATCATATCCAAATCTTTTATTCCAATGATATCCTTATCATTTTCTACTTCCATTTTAAAGGTGTACATATTTACCATTTTTCGTTTCAATTTCCTGATCCCTTTTATCAATCAAACGTATATTCTCTTCCAAATTACCATCATTGAATAATTAAATATGTTTGACGCCCTACCGGTT
>NW_008707617.1:3281846-3286270 GCF_000327385.1 Lottia gigantea | reverse complement strand
CGTAATCTTATCGTCTAATTTAGATATTAAATTTTGCAACTGACTTGTTTTATCCACTTGAATAAGACGTTTCAAACTCGTTAACTCTTGTTGTAGTTTGGGTTCGTCCACAAGATTTTTAATATTTCGTCTGATGAATCTTTTCACGTCATTTATTCTATTTTCAACATGGTCCTTATCTATTTGAATTGCGTTTATTTGATCCAGTAAATATTTCTTGTTCACGGCATCGTTATCGTTTCCTGGAAACTTTAAATTAGTTATTTTGAATTTGTTCATATCGATATCCCCTTGTAAGGTGTCTCCGATTTGATCCACGAAAAAAGGTTTCGCTTTGTTTACAAACGCCGTAGAACTCATGGGATTTTTAGATTCTAGAGGTAAAGACCCTAATCCAAACTTGTTTGCCATTTTTATTCAGTTAAATTTATTATAATTTCTTCAAACTTTTCTCCCAAACTCAACCGATATAAAACCCAAAGCGACAGCTGTCCACACAGCTTTTGTCCTGGCATTTGAATTTGAAACGTAGAACATTTGATTGGTTTGCTAGTCATTTTCGTTATCTCTTCTGTCGGTTCTAGGCCGAAAGAATCAAAGAAATAAAAGTTATTCGAAGAATCTTTGTGTAGAGCAGAGTGATAAACTCCTTTTTGATCCGACGTGGGAATGTTTGTGATGGCGTAAAATTTACCTTTCTTGTATTTCAGTTCATCAATTTCATCTCGCATGCAATAATAAAACGGCGAGACGTTCAACTCCTTGGCCCATTTCACAAGTTGAAAATTTGTGGTCGCGTCTTTTCCGTATTTATCGAGAAATGCATTCATTTTTTAAGTCGATTTTTTTAGGTGTTTTTCGAAGTAGGCGGAAAGTATTGCTGAAGACCCAATTGACGAAATATATACGTAGTTTGTGTTTGAAAAAACTTGTATAACATTCTGATAAAACACATTCAATAATATTTTGAAGATAAATTTACATTTAAATTTAAAAAATCTTAATTTAAGAGAGCGTAAATGCTTGTCGACATCTAAATTTCTTAACCTTTCATCTAAATCTTCATTTTCGAGATTCATTTTTAAAAGTCAGTTTTTTGAAGTTTATTTTGATTAAACCTTCCTATGATTTGTTCTTTGTCTTGATCGATCAATTCATACGTGGGAAGTGATGTGTTGTTTACTTTATCAACGATGAATATCTCGTTAGTCCAATAGCCGACGTAACCTTTCTGAAACAATGATTTATATTTAAAAATACGAACTCGATCTCCAACTTTGAATTTGGGTTTAATATTCAAATTGCTAATCTCGTTTTCAAAGTTGTTTCGAGTGTTGACGGACTTTTTGATATTCGGGTTATTAGAGGCTTGGGATGGCGTCACACCTATAGACGAATGTATTTTGTTATTGTATTCGTCGACATCAACTGGTAATATTTTAAGCCATTTTTGAGATTTCAATTCAGTGAATTTCTTGAATAATTTGCTTTTAAGAGTCCTGTTGAATCTTTCTATCACTACGGCTTTACCTTCGTTATGCGTGCTGTAAATTTCAAACCCCAGAGATTTCACATTTCTATTGTAGAATTCGCTTCCTTTATCAACCCACAACTTTAGGGGTCGTCTGTCGGATTGTTTCATTATGGTTTCGAATGCTGACCAAATTTCATCTTTATCAAAAACTTTTACTTTGAGGTAATGTTTGTTTTTTCGAAATTCTTTGTGAATCTCGTCTGCTATGCCCATACCCAATTTCAATTTTGCCTTCAAGAGTTTTACGATAAGAGCCCTTTGTAATTTCTCTTTGAAAGTGGGATTGGGAATATTTTCGAGTTCGTCTATCATTTGTTTGTCTGCTTGGTGTCTGAATGTTACGTCTTTATTTCTGTACAGTATGTCGTGTTTGAGCGCTGCTGCGTCAACTCTATTAACGGGTTCTTCCCCTGGTTTGGGATTATCATTTTCGTTTAAACGCAGATCTAACCTAGTGCCTGGACCTGTATAATTGTGCCCTGGGAGATGTTTTTCTCCGGGATATTTTGCCCATGGGAATCCAGGAAGAGAACCCAATGACTTTTGAATGTCTCCCGCACCGAAATACGTTTTAGGAGGATGGACATTTATTAAAGACATATTTGTTCAACATATATTTTTAATACGAAAGATTTAATACAAGGAGGAAATTTGTTGTTTGAGACAAAATTGGCTACTTTGGGGATGAGAGATGTTAGCGCAGAGAAGAAACCGTCTCCTTCGAATTTTTTTTGTTCGTGTTTTAAAATTAAAGACATTTTTAATGCGGTTATTTTTTACTGTATTATTATTAGTGATTCTTGTCTGTGGTTTGGGTAATTTATATGGAGTCTGTTATAATACAGTTTGGAGGAGTTTGTTATAATACAGTTTGGGGAGTCTGTTATAATACATTTTAACAGTTGTGTCTTTTCGGATATGATGCATTGAAAAAGCTGCGCATGCGCAGAAGTGAAATGCGTCATATCCGAAAAGACATATACTACTGGAGTCTACAGATTCTAGTTGGGTCTGTAGATTCTAGTATAGGGAGTCTGCAGATTCTAGTTGGGTCTGTGAATATAGTATGGAGGTCTGGGGACTCTAGTCCTTCGATTATACACTACCGTAATTCTTAACATCCAAGCCACAGAGTGATGACTCAAAAACATGTATTTGACACATGTCACTCCTGCGTGATGTTTTGATGGGGATAGAGAACCATTTTGAAGATTGGAGTGCTGTCCTGCTGGTGCCACGTTTATTGATTGAACCAGCAGTCGAGACTTCTACTCCTTTGCAATGGAGCGTTTGATCGACAGATCAGTAATGTTATAAAGCTCAACAAGTTGAAATTACTGTAACACAATCAGCATGGAACAATGTAATTGCCTTTGACTTATCAGGTCCCAGATCACCAGCAACGTCCTTTATTTGCTGCTATGTAGCACCGAAACCTGTCTATTACGAACTCAAATTCACGTAGTTATTGCTGCAATGGCCAGAATGACAAGTCTACTGCCAGATAGGTACGCATGTAGGTACATAGCATCTGTTGCATGTACCACCATTCGGATGTCGGTCTCCTAATGTTTGCATGGGGCCAATTTCACGTGGCTACATATACAAATATATTCACAACATGTTACCCTAAAGTAATCGTTTGCCAAATATGTTGCTTATATCACAAAATGTACTGTCTGAAGATAATTCCTGCCTATTTCGGAATTCATCGATTTAAGACAATTTGGGGGTGGCGCGGGGGGGGGGAGGGGGGGGGGGGGGTCACTCCATTGGCCTCCAAAATAATATATCTCCATAATATGTTCCTGTGATGATTATCTTGGCATGGGATCTATAAATATGTTTTAGGGAGATAAAAATTCTTGAAGACACACAATTAATAAGCAATTTATATTTAATTTGTACAAATATGTATTGGGAACATACAGTTTAATTACGGAAAGCATAATTAACATCATTGCCTTCAACGGTGCATGTTGTCTTTGAGTAGACTGTTCCTTGATAAGTTTTGGTAAATTCTTTTCCTGGACTGAAACATTTTCCCTCGTCATCTGCACAATCTATTAAATAATAAAAGTAATGATAATAATGTATTTACAGAATTACATCCTTAAAAATCTGAAATTGAAGAACACCTTCTGACGTTAGGTCTACTTCAGTCTAATTAAAATAAGACCAAACTTTCGTTGCGTTTTTTTTAAAGTCTTAATTTTTGATATCGCCACTTCTGTAAGGGTCTAACGACAGATCTTCTGAAAGCCTCTATCGTCCACTCCCTCTTTATTTACGTACAGCTTCGACGAGAGATGGTCTGAAATGGTTGCTTAAAATCTTTGTAATTGACCGTGTCTAGTCTGGGTGTCATAGACTACCCTCCTGAACGTTCGTCAAATTAACCAATAGAAATTTGAGCTCCTTGAAGAAAGGCATGCTTGGCAACATTCGCCACCATCTCTACATCCACTCCTCGCGATACCATCGCTAAACCACAAACTAATTCTACGTGTACGATAGGACAGAAAATCGAATTACATGTATACTTACTTATTTCTTTGTTGATAAACCCAATTCTTCCATCATCGCCTTCTTGGCAAAACATTGTATAACAGTTAATTATATTTTCATGACCAAGTGGAAAGCATGAACTTTCCCGTTCACATTCTAAAATGTAATGGTTACGGTTAAAAAGAAGAAGTGAAATATTGGACATTTGGCGGTTCCCTACTTGCATGTTTCAACAACAGTGAATAACAAAACAATAGTCTGTATATTATATTGTATATTATAATCAAAGTGGACGTTTGGAACAGGGGTTCAGTAAAATCAATACAGGTCACACCACATTTCAATTCTTGTAATGGTCAAAATAGTAAATACACAAACTGAG
>NW_008707617.1:3156625-3280303 GCF_000327385.1 Lottia gigantea | reverse complement strand
TTGAGACAGTTAACTAAGATCCATGTAGATTGTAGAATGGTACGACAAGATGCAGTAGAGAATCTTAAGAAAACTGTGATCAGTTCTACAGTTATGAGTTGGTAAATTTGTAAACTATGGAAGTAGATCACTTACAAAGAACAACGTTATTCTCAAACAGCGTGAAATGCTAGCTGTCGTATGGGCCTTAGAACATTATCACTTGTACGGATATTGTTCTCAGTTCAACATCATAACAGATCACAAACATATTCAAGGAATGTTTAAAAGCCTGAAACCTGTTCAGCCAGAATAGAAATATTTTACTACCCTCTATCCAAACAGAAACATCACTAGATTCAATTCAACACTACAGATTAGTAGATCAAAATGTTGCAATTAAAAGTAAAATAAAACAGTATGCTTATGTGGAACGTCACACAAAGCCTTCTTCAATAAAAATTGGTAATACTGTACTCATTAAACAACAGAAAACAAATAAACTGCCAACTCCCTACAGCTCATAAGCCAATGAAAGAAAATGTAGTATGGTGACATTCCAAATAATCAAAAAGATGATATTTCAGATAATCAACAAGATGATATTCCAGATAATCAACAAGATGATAATCAATAAGATTATATTCCAGATAATCAACAAGATGTAGCCAATGATAGAAATCAACAGTCTCCTCGAATAGTCAAACAATATTTTATCTTTGTTTGTTGTATCCTTATTACTGCTGGCTTTTTGTGATGATGTAGAAACCAACCTAGGACCAACAACAAAATTTTCAAAACTGGTAATTTTCCAAAGCAGTAACACTGATCCGTAACGGAGCTAACTGCTCTTGTACAAACCCTTAAGAGGTGACATAGGTTCCTTGAGATCATGCATTAAAGATTTAAAAGAAGAGGTGACTAAAAGGAAATGATGTTAAAGAACTTTGTCAGAAAATGTCGAATTAAAAGCCGGATTAGAAATTAGTGAGAACAGCACAAAGCAAAAGAAATAAAATTCTGCTCGGTTGAATAAATGAATTAGACATTTTGTGGGACTTTGCTATCAGCAAAGACCCAGTTTGTTATCGGAATGTCAATTCTTTTTTTTTTTTTTTTTTTTTTTTTTTTTTTTTTTTCCGTTTCGTCCACACCTTCCTGAGCTTAGACTGCAGTAGTTGCAGGTACGTTTCAAATTTCATAGACCTTCTATATAGGCGACGATGTGCATAAATATAAATTGGAACATTTTCGCAAAACCGGAAGTGCCACAGTTCAACATGTGCAAAAAGTCGAAAATCGGCTCTAGAAGACGTATTTTTGCATCAATTTTCTTCGGGTTTTCATTTTTAAAATCTACCTGTAATTTCTGACCTGATAGCACTTGAAAAATTACGAAATTCGAAAATACGTCGCTCACTTTTTTCGATCAAATTTTTCAATTTTTTTGCAACTTTTTTGCTTTTGCATCGATTGATCTGAAATTTAATATGCAAAGGGACATCACCAAAGCAAATAATATGTAGTTGTCAAATATTTAATTTTACTTCCGGTTTTAAACGGGGAATCAATTGAAAGTACAATCCATTTCCGGTCGAATAACTTCCGGTGTATTTGAAATAGGTCAATGAAATTTATGCTGATCGTACGTAAATGCTAATACAAAAAAACGAAGAAAATAAAATCCAGACCAGATGTGATACTTTGGCCGCCATATTGAAAAAACACACTTTTGTAAAACTCAAAATGGGGCCTCAGGGTAAATGTTGATATGCTCAAATTTGATGTGAATGTATTCTGCAATCGATTGCGCAAAAAACATTGGGAGCCGAATTTTGAATTTCGCTTTTGCTTTTTTGCAACTTCCGGTTGAAATTTTTTCATGCTTTAAACGATCACACCATGTGACCTTGACCTTTGATGACCTTGACCTTCATAGGGTCAAAGGTCATTGACTTTGGCTATCATTTGATACTTTGACCTTTGACCTCCGACATGTACTTCCGGTTTTATAGCTATCCGTAAAAAGCCAAATTCGCAACTTTGGACTGCTCTAGCACGTGACCTACTTAACCTAGAGGGTTAATTTTTTCGGTTTCCTAATGTGCTTCTCATGCCCTTTACATAGATATATAACAATCGTTCTTTTAAAGCAAAATTGAAATTCGTAATTTTTTCAAATTTGAGGTTTTTTTTTACAATATTTGCGTCTTTTTGAGCTTGGTGTATGTATATCTTATGATCTATTTGATGTAGAACCTTGATATTTGGAATACAACTAGACACTTTGAATATGAATTCACCTATGACAAAAAAACTTATGTGGGCGTGGCACATCCGGGTTGAATTACTAATTGTTTACATTTTGGGGCTGGGGCATAACTCGCATAGGATGCGTTTGTTCAAAAAGAGACTTTGCACACAATTACCTCATCCTTTTGGCCAGTTTGTGTTAACAGCTCAGTTGTTTCAGCTTTATAGTTTCAAAAAAGGAACGGGTTTTAACATTTGGATATTTCATTTTTCGATTTTGACCTTTGACTTTTGTTGACCTATATCTTTTGACCTCTATTATGTAGGAACTTGACATTTGGAATATAACGTAACATTTTAAATATTAATTAACCTATTCAAAAAAAATTGAGGTGGGCGTGGCACTTCCGGGTTAAATTTCTCATTATTGACATTTTTGGCCAGGGGCATAACTCGCAAAGTATACATTTATTCAAAATGGAACTTTGCACACTATTACCTCAATTTTTGAGCCATTTTGTCTTAGAATTTCAATTGTTTTTGCTTCATAGTTCAAAAAAAGGAACAGGTTTTGGAAATTCAAAATTTTCAATTTTTGACCTTGACCTTTGTTGACCTTGACCTTTGTAGGATCAGACGTCATTGGCATTGGCTATCTATTTATACTTTTATATTTGCTGTCCTATGTCAACTTCCGGTTTTATAGTGACTAGCAATTTGAAATTTTAATGGCGTATATCTCTTGACCTTGACCTTTTTAGACCTTCTCCTTTACAGGATCAAAGGTCATTGACCTTGGCTATCTGCTGATACTTTCATTTGTGAGGTCTGACGTCCACTTCCGGTATTAGAATCTTCTAAAAAATGAAAATTTATCAACTTTATACTGTTCTTGCGCTTGATCTAATTATCGTCGAAGGTTGATTTTTTCAGGGTCTTTTGCATTTTGCAACATTTGCAAAGTCCCACTCTGTGCCACGAGTGGCTCTAGTTTTCTCCTTGTTGTTTGAAGGGGGTATATATTACTGAAGAATGTTATGCTTATCATTTAACGCTACGTCACCGTCTCTCTACACTTGAAAGGTTTTGTTTTGTTTACACGTGTTGTATACCATGTCGTCCGAGGAGTCTAAAGAAAGTATTGGGAGTACTCTGAAGCTTGTTTTGAATCAACTAAAAGAAGATAAGAATAGTGTTTTATTGGATTTCGAAGCAAAAAGTGATGAGAAATTGAATAGTCTCCATAACAAAGTTCTTTACACACCGAAGTGAAATTCTAAAATTAGACACTGTGCATAAATGGTTCAAAATTGGGAACAAAATTCAGTATAACTTCAATTCGTAGGTAAGTGATAGTATATCACAAACTTTGTGGGCTCTTCAGAACAGTAAAATTGATTATGCCAAAGAGTGGTTGGTCGAAGCGGCTGATAAGTTGAAGCAGGCTAATGCTTCGGAAGGGGGTTGGGAAACAGTGCGACAGTATTCTGCTAATCCAATTGCCAGTTATTCAGGCGACTTATCTAAAATTAAGAAAGTGGAGTCTAGAGCTCTACAAGTTGTCAAAGGTAAAAATCAGAAAAAGAGAAACCCAATTCTCAAATTCCTCTTAGTTCTTCTTGCAGGATTTCTCAACTTCCTGTTAATTTTCCAAGTTTTGGAATGTATCCAAGTGGTTTTTCCTCTAATGGTTTTGGGCAACGCTTTTTTCGCTCTCAAACCAGTTCCAGATATAGTGGATCCTGTTTTTGCCTGTGGCGAATTATGCCACTTTCGACAATCCTGTCGCCAGCTCACGGACACCACGGAAGTGAGGCCACCACAGAAGTGATCAATGATGAGTATTTTACTGACGATTTTTTGGAATACGAACAAAGTCAATGTGACACTTTAGTCAAAGGTAAACTTAAGTCGCATTTTGAATTTTGGAGTGGTATTGATTGAATGCAGTAAATTTGTACTGGATGCAATGGTATTCCTTTTGTGGTTAACCCGCTTTTAGTTTCCATACAGAATTCAGGAAAGAAAAGGCTTATTTTAGATCTGAGACATGTTAATAAGCTTTTAGTGGAATTCTTATGCTGGTCTGAGTGGTTTAAGTCATCAACAAATTAAATATATAACTTGGACAACAGATACATTTATCATCCCTTGCGGTACGTCTTATGCCGGATATGAAGTTTCAACCGTAAACGGTGTTGCACATAGAATGTGTTTAGAGGGTGAACGTATAAACGCATTCGATATCTTATCTGACATGTTTGAAATCTTCAATTACTTTGGAAGTTGAATGGATTCCAAGATTAGAAAATGAAAGAGCACCGATGCCTTCACTGCAGATTGACATGGTGTAAAGGGATGGTTTGTTAGAGTTTTGAAAACTATGTTAAAATTCCGAGCTTATAGAAATTTGGTCATTCCATACTGGAAATCGGCTCCTTTTTGGCCTTTGGTTGACCCACTGTCTCTTCTTTTGTAGAAGATTTTATGGATATACCAACCTCGAACAAATAGTTGCCTAGTAAGATACGTCAACTTTCCTGATACATTTTCAGTACATCAAGGGCGGTCACCTATCAAATCATACCAAAAATCTAATTTGTGCAAGATATTGTTTATCTAACACACATTATTTAATAAAATTGACATAAACTGTCACCTCTATCACCAACAAATTTTGATGCGTTTTACTCAGTCAGGGGCAATAACTCAAATTCTGTTGACCGGTTTAAAGCACTTGTTTCTCCTTTACATAAGAAAGGGCCCTAACCGGATTTAAATACTACAGGGAAATTTCTCTTTTAGATCGTATTGGAAAAATATGTAGTGCTGTTCTTAATTACAGGCTACATGAGGCCCAAGCAGGCTATAGGAGAGGTTATTCTACAGTGGACAAAAAATTTACCCTTCAAGTTCTTGCCCAAAACTATTTGTCTAAACCTGGGGTCCGCTTTTACCGTCTTTTTGTTTTTCTCGTACATTCGATTCTTCAAAGGGACATCCCGCTTTTTTTGTAAGTCTAAAAATTCTTTTTGCTCAAATTTGTGAAAACTATAAGCCAAAATCTACAGAAATATATCCCACAACGTATCTGAAAGTTTTAACTTAAAAAAATCCATCCATAGATATAAATAGCATATCTTAGAAATATTTTCAGTTAGGCTATAATTTACGACGTTTTTGATAATGAAAATGTTTTACAAGAAAGCGGAATAACCCTTTAAACAGAATAAAGCTTTTTAACTTATTACAAGGTAAAGGTGTACATGGCAAAATGGTCACGTTCTTAGAAATATGTACTCGTCTTGTGTCCAGGTTTCAATTTAAATCCATATTTCGCCTGTCTGGAGTTCGACAATGTTGTATTCCGAGTCAAATTCTGTTTTGTATGTATATTAACCGACTAATTTACTATTAGAAAACTCTTCCAATATTAATGGTATTTTCATAAACCAAGAGGTTGAAGGCTCTATTTTATTTTATGCAGACGACTAAAGTATTGAATCTAAATCCGACCTTCAGAGTAAACTTAATTTGTTATCAACGTTTTGCACCCAGTTTGACCTTCAGGTAAATAAGTGCATCATTACATAGTATTTTTAGTGATGAGCAAAAGGATGAACATAATAATCGAAATAATCGGAGAGGCATAATCGATTATGTATCGATTGATAATAGAAACACGCCCAATTTAATGAACATGCACTTGTTTTAAGGCTATATAAATTTAGTGATGGGCAATCGGATGAAAATAATAATCGATTACTCGAAATAATCGGAGAGGCATAATGGATTATGTAATCGATTAATAATAGAAACACGCCCCATTTAATGAACATGCACTTGTTTTAAGGCTATTTAATTCATTTCCAGTTGTTTTGTTAATAATGATAGGTTTGATGCACGTAATTACACTCAACACTCTGAGAAATCAAATTACTTTTTTTTTTATTTGCATACCAGTTTTTTGCTGTTTGGACCGAAATTACAAAATTTTGTGGAGTTTTAGCACTTTTTAATCATGTAGAGGTCTTGCTATTAATTAAGTATTTTCAATAAAAGTTATACGGTAGTGTTATAAAACTAACTGATTCTTGAAATGCAATTTTAATACTAGTACAAAAAATAAATACAACAGTAGAAGCCTTCCTTTAACCTCAAATGTATTCTTGTCTCCATGACACTCGAGTATATCTGAAAAGTTTGTCGTTGTAAATAACACACATCTTGTCTGGACGAACAAAACCCACCAAGTTGGCAAAACGCACACACCATCATATTGAGAGGTAATGTCGCCGTTTCCCCACAACAGTGACACTACCTAGTGATGAAATACTTGCATTTGTAATATTTATTCCAGTGTCATTGGGTCTAAATTTTCAAGGTCGTACTAGTAGATTCTCCTAACTAACAGATAATTTTTAAAGCTCGGGTTTGCGGTATTTCTTACGAAAATGGACATTTATTAGTTGACATTATTTTGTTACAAATAGAAGTGTCGTATTTCGATCGTTAAATGATGAAGCATGAATTTTTGCAAATGGGCCATATCTATGCGGTTCTTCTCTACGCCCCGAAATGTGTCTGCAATCCACTTCAGTATAATACCTTATTCAGCACAATCTGTGACTACGATACTATTACAGTAACAATCATGCATCATTTGTTTCTGTGCCGAATCTATGGCTAGTCCTCGAAAAAAATTATTCAAAGGTGTGACAAATGATCAGGATCTCATTGTTATTATGATATTAATTGCATATTTTATTAACTTAAAGAGAGTATTGTTTCGATGCGAAACATTAGCATTTTACTATGTATGTAAGGAGGATAAGGAGCATTGTCATGTCGTGATCAACAATCAAGCCGCAATTATTATTAGTATACTTATGGGATATGATTTTGATCTTATGTACAATGCTAAAACAGAAAAAAATCCAACGTGAAAAAAATCAGTTAGTTCCCAAGAACTATATTTTATTTTTATTCCCGAAAATAATAATGTCACTAATTTTAATTATGTTTCAGGAATTTTTATTTAGTGTTACATGTTTTTATCTACCAAGAAGTTTTTTTTTATTTACCAAGAAATGTTTATATTTATATTTAAAAATATATTGTTTAAAATTTTCTATTTATGTTCGAAGAATTGTATGTATATACCAAGACCTTCAAATCATGCTGCAAGATATTATTTTTTTATGGTCCAAGATTCACGAGATCATTCAAGATTCACGGGACCACACAAACTGATGACATCAGTGCTTAAGTTAATCGGATAACTTTTGGAGCGTCATTACTCTGATAGGTCTAACGTCAATGCATGTGCCGACAACGGTCGCCATTTTATAAGAGGTCTATAACCTTGTCGCTATAGTATATTGTAAAGTTAATTTCAATGCGTATTTGTGGTTTAGATGTTCCTGTATTTTATTAATGTTCCTGTATTTTACCTGTATTGATGTTCCTGTTGATGTTCCTCTGTTGTACCTGTATTGATGTTTATTGTTCCTGATGTCCTTCCCGAATAAATACTCTACAAACCTTCAAAGACGTTACGTTATTATATGTTTTGTAATACTGTTCGTCGGTCCATCTGTCAACATATCTTGTGGGCACAATAGAGACTAAAGCTTTATTTGATTGTAATGAAACTTGGTGTGAGCATTCATTCATAAGACGGCGGTCAAGCTCGAATTTGGTGATTTTTCCATGAATGGTTTATGAGTAATTGCCCTTGACTTAGTAAAATCGCGTCAAAATTTTGTTGTGGGCACAATAGAAGCTGCAATTTTGAATGGATTTTGATGAAACTTGGTGTGAGATTTGGGATTGATAAGATGGCGGTCAAGTTCAAATTTGACAAATTTTCGATGAACGGTTTTTGAGTTATTGCCCTTAACTTCATATAATTGCGTCAAAATTTTGTTGTGGGCACAATAGAGGCTACAAATTTCAACGGATTTGATGAAACTTAGTATGAACATTGGGATTGATAATTTGACGATTTTTCGATGAACGGTTTTCGAGTTACTGCCGTTTTTAATGGATCTTAATGAAACTTGGTATGCAGGTATATATCAATGAGATCTCATTAAAGTTCAAATTTGTCTATGTTAGTAAGTTCGTTAGTTAGTTAGTGTGAATTTGATGAAACGTTATTACATATCTTTGAAAATTTCAGATACGAGAGGAGTGTTATAATTCAATGCGTCTGGGTTATTGCTGTCGATTGAAAAAGATTTGTGGAAAAACTAACTGACCCTAAATTGATGAGATATTCTGGGTTTTTAAAAGACAAATGCATAATGAAGATCTTAAATAAATATGAGAAATTTGGTATTATTAAGAAGATCTTTAATATATTTTTGGTCAATAAAGATTTAGTTATCATCTCTGGTAGCTGCCAGTGGGCGTATGTTACGTTGCCTGGCAAGCTAACTTTAGATCCGGTGTTGATGAACAGCTCAAAGCGAAGACCACAGGCCATAGAAGTAATACAATACGTGCATACAAACGATCGAACACCACAAATAGGGCCTTTGTTAGTAGTGTGATTCAAGGTCAGAGTTCATCATTGTCTACTATCATCTAAAAGACCGTTCTCTGACGACGGAAGAGTGTACATATTTCATTAACTATCAATTGTTAATGCGACATTAAAAAACTGACCTGAAGTTGTGATGTATTTCTTCCAGTCAAAATTAAAGCAAAGCATTAATATTGTAATTAAAAATTAAAAATCGCTGCTTTAGTTTAGTTTTACGTCGGACAGGAGGCGGGTGGGGACGAAGAAATAACATTTCAGTTGGTTATACAACGCCAAAGATCTAAGAAGTTATGGTCTTACTAAGAATAATACCATCGTATTCAGTTGCAATTTTCAATTATTGTTCAATCAAACAATTCTTTCATAGATCAAGTTAAATGTTATTACCGTACATTCATATACCTCAAGAGTTGAGAGTGCTTGATTCTCAATATATATCTCGAGCCTTGCTCGATGCCATGAAATTTGTATGCAAAAATGAATTATTAACAAACTAAAGAGGTATGTTTTTGATAGTTACCTTTTTTGGTGGTTTTAAATCCACCATTTGTACAAGTATATTCAATACAATTACCACTTGTTGGTAATTTAAATTTAGATCCATCAGCAAAAGTTTGACCTTCATATTCACAATCTATAAAATTAAAACTTTGAATAAATAAATTATTATAGACAGGTACAGAAGCTGGTATATTTTGTTTTCATGTTAAGCGCTGAGGTAATAAAGCTGAAAGCAAACTAAACACAGTCAACATTACCTAAAAGAAAATATAAGCTTACTATTTAAATCAACTGCTGACCATATAAGGCTTTCTATTTAAATAGAACGCCTTCCCGCAATTTTCTTTGCTTTCTCGAGGGCGAAAAGTCGACAGTTGATATCGCTGCCGGCTTTCATATAAATAGGTGCAGTAAGTTACTCACCTCTTGCTGAAGATATAGTTACGGCGGCTAAAAAGCCAACTAGAATGAATTGCCAAGATGCCATTTTTAATATCACTGTTGTTGGCCTCCGTTAGAACGAAAATAAAGTGAGGTTTTCAATATCAATCAGTTGTTTATATACATTTATAATGAATCAATTTAATGACTTTTTCTTACTTTAAAAATAATTTTAATATGACTACACCAACTGTTAACTTTGAATCTATTTAATCTCAATTCTACGGAGCCCCTAAGGCGCAATTGTAAACATGTTTATTTATTATTTCGTTTAAACGAAATAATTATTTCGTTTAAACGAAATAATTTATTCGTTTAAACGAAATAACATCATTTATTTCGTTTAAACGAATTAATTTTTTCGTCTATTTCGTTTAAACGAAATAATTAATCCATCTTTTTATTTCGTTTAAACGAAATACCCTATGTTTATTTCGTTTAAACGAATTAATTTTTTCGTCTATTTCGTTTAAACGAAATAATTAATCCATCTTTTTATTTCGTTTAAACGAAATAATTATTTTGTTTTAACGAAATAACTAATTCGTTTTAACGAAATAACTAATTCGTTTCAACGAAATAATAAATAAATATGTTTACAATTGCGCCTTAGGGGCTCCGTAGAAATGTCCGACGATTGAATGTTTATTTCGCGTTGAAGTCCTTGAGGGTTGTTTTCTGTTTGATGATTTCTTATATCTTGACTATCTTGGTCTATGACAGCCAATTTTGCCTTTTTCTCACCACGAAGGATACCGCTTAAGTCAACCTGTTGGATATCACTTGTTCTCTTATAAGTGCGCACAACACTTGAACGGTGTCCTGTTTTTTCAACTATTAATTGTTCATCTACGCCAGCAACATATAGTCTTGTAGCAGCTGTTGCTCTTAAGGAATGATTGGTAAAATTTACTTGGAATCCAACTTTCTGGCACATACGTTTTACAGTTCGCTGTAATAAATGAATTCCCACTGGAGAATCACAAAACCAGATATTACTAGTTGGTAATTTTCTTGGTCGTAACTAAAATGCATCTATCGGTCTCTTTCGGTCTGGAAAATAAAGTTGAATAAACCAATAAAACATTGTATGTACTCCAAAACATAGTTTGGTGCTCTGCCACTGGACAAGTAGCGATTATTAGACAGAGGTCGGTCCCTTTCTGTTTTGCCAAAACGATAGGCTCACAGGTCTACGGTTTCAGAATTCAGCTGGTGATCATCGATTTCAAGTTCCCACTATTTTATCTTTCTATGCAAAAATATTTATACTGAGTAGGCCAATTTTTGACGTTTCAGGAATTCCTGGATATTAAAAAATAAGGATTTCGTCCCAGAAAAATGGAAATTGAAAAAGTAGGTCAGCCAATGGACGAATGTCAATAAACATTAATATATTGTTTGCTGCCTGAGTTTTCACAATCATAAAATATAAAAGCAGGATGGATTTTCTGTTTTTTTTAAGAATAAATATTCTATATTAATTTATTAGGTGGTATCTCAATGAGTTGTTTGCTATAACCAAAGAAATTATAATCAAATTTAAAATTATTTCATCAGACATAAATTGTTGAATTAAAAAATATTCATCCTGCTTTTATATTTTATGATTGTGAAAACTCAGGCCAGGTTCATCAGGGGGAATATTTTAGTAAAATTAATTAAATATGTTACAAGAAGTTATGTGTTGCTATCGTTATATTTTTGTGTATATATATAACTTCTTGTACCATATTTCCTCACTTCACCTGAAGATGACAATGTATTTTGTTGAAACGTAGTGTGTAATAAAACTAAGGAGTAGTATACCGTAAAATTGTGTCCGTTATTTAATATTCTTATTATATTACAGTCGTTATTTTCCACATCCATAGTTGTCGCAGGCTTATTTGATTCCGCATTTAGGCGTCCACATTTTTGCAATCTTGAAAAGTAAGAGGCAATTTGTCTAGAATTCAACAAATCATCCTTGCTGAACTAAGAGTAGTAAGACTGAATACGTTTTGCTACCATCGCGGCAATTGGTAAATCTGTTATAGAAAAATTACCAGTCTGGCACAAAATCAGTTCATATTCACATGATATATTTTGTTTTGGGGGTTTACTTGCTTCAAATGTCCAGAAATGTCCTTGTTACAGTGGTATGACGGTCGTTTCATTACTGTTTGCAGGGTGATTTCCGCATGGAACCATGGGGACAAACCGTCCAATCGAGCAGTTGGTAGTCATTCTGACATAATTTTCTGTAAGGGCGAGTTCTCTCACCACAGCAAAGGCTTTCGAAAGGTGTCACTGAGCAGATTACATTCTTCTTTCAGAATGGCAATAACCTTTTTAACAGGTAATTTATGACATAATTATATTTGTTCTCGAAGATTTTGAGAAAGTCTTCATTCACGTGAGAAAAATATGACCTAAAATTTGAGATCATTTTAATTTTTAAAAGCCTTTTTCTATGCAGTGACCTGCGTTCTTCAATTTTTTTTGGCTGGCACTTTTAAGTCAACCGTTGGTCTATTCGAACATTACAGTTGGTTTCAGCCCTGCAAAGACAGAGCTAGAGCTCAACTAAATTGGTATTCAAAACAAAAAATCTGACCGAGGGTACCAAGTGTTATTCATACATTATGGGCGAAGTTTGGACAAAATGATTAAAAATAATTACGATGATTTTTCTCATGAAAAAAATGTGTGTTCGATTTCTTCGTTTGTAAGGGGTTGGGGAATGAATCATTTCAGTGACTCCTAGCACCTATGAGGTCTTATGACATGATTTTGGTACAACTTCTCACCTTACCACTTTTCTTGATTTTTGCCAGGTGCTCTCGCGGACTCGTTCCTAAATTCTTTCAATATTATTGCAACGGAATCAAGCATTTTCCACACTTAAGAGATGCTTGTGACACGACAGACATGCTTATTGTCTGAGAATGTTTTTTTTGTATATTTTTAAAGAGAATTAGTATCAGCTTCAAAATAGTAGCCAAACTGTTTGTCTTAGAATGTCTTTATGATTACATTGATAAAAATATATCTTTTTATAAGTTTAGATTGAAAAGATGCCTCCAAGATATTTCAACCAATCACAAATTTAGACTGAAAATTGAGTTCACTGTCATGAGGGCACAAATACTTTAAGCACAGTTAAACACAGTACCTTTGGGACACTTCTTTTAGGAACCCGTTGATTTGGGCACATAACATAATATAGGCACAGCGTTATATAGGCACAGTGATTTAGACACACCTTCAATTATGCACAGTTTCATTTAGGCAAGCTCATATTAGGCACAATGTCAGTAAGGAACACCCGACCAGTGGCGTGGGGGAATGCCCCTTAAAGGTTTATGTATATTTTTATAAAAGCAAAGACATTTTAAGATTAACCGTACTATTTTGAGGATGCTATTCAACTCTCATAAAAAAAAAATCAAAAATGTTTCACTTTGCTAAGACAATAGTCGTTTGGGCTTATACTAAATCCAAAATTGGCAATATCTGACACTAACGTCTTTGTTCCTTTGTCTATAAATCGAATTTGACTAGTATTTTAATGAAATATGGAAATCAAATTAGTACTAATATAAATGATTTTTACCAATTGTGGACGGGCGGACAGACGGAAATGGGTGACGGCAATATACGCCCCACCCCCCTCCATTTGATGTGGGCGTAAAAAAATAAATCAGACTAAGGATCTATTTTCAAATAATGTTTCAGGGAGATTAATATCGTGGAAAACACATAATTAATAAACAATTTATGACATTTTAGGTACATTTATTTCATTTATTGAATAAATAACAGTTTAATTACGATAAGCATAACTAACATCAGTTCCTTCAACGGTGCATGTTGTCTTTGAGTAGACTGTTCCTTGATAAGTTTTGGTAAATTCTATTCCTGGACTGAAACATTTTCCCTCGTCACCTGAACATTCTATTAAGTAATAAAGGTAATGATTATAATATATACTCTGTTAAATACTCAGGTATCTATCACCTTAACAATCCATTGTACCTTATTTAAGAGTAGTAATTCCTAAGCATTATTTTCATTGAAAAATTGCGAGATCTACTCAATATACTTTAGCTTTGGATATAAACTAATGAAATTTAAGCCAAGGAAAACAACAACAATTCGTTTGTCATACCTATACATAATAAGTCTCGTTAAAATTAAAGCCACTATCACACTTATAAGACAATTTTGACATTGTGGCTAAATCAAGAGAATACTCGCCTCAGATCTCATAAATAAAAAAAAATATATATCAATGGACAATAATGACAAAATACGTCAACTGCATAATGAAGACGTTTACAAGTTACAAGAAGGTCACAGCAGCTACAGAATTTGAAGCTCCTGGTAAGAAGGTATGATTGACAACATTCGCCAACACCTCTACATCCTCTCCTCGCCGATACCATCGCTAAACCTCAAACTAATTTAACGTGTACAATAGAACAGCAATGCGAAGTATGTTCAAGAAACTTACTTATTTCTGTGTTGATAAACGCTATTGAATTATCATCACCTTCTTGGCAAACCGTTTTACGACAATCATTTACAATTTCGTGACCAAGTGGAAAGCATGAACTACCCTGTTCACATTCTAAAATGTAATGGTTACAGTTAAAACGAAGGAGCGAAATATTGGACACTTGCATCTTGAGTAAGTAACAAAACAATAGTCTGTATATTATATTGTATATTATAATCACAGTTGACATTTGGAACAGGGGTTCAGTAAAATAAATACACACCACACTGCATTTCAGTTCCTACAGGTCAAACATTTTATCTGCTAGATCAGTTAATATTATCATGTCTAGGTAAACAGCTCAGTTCTGTCCTGTTCAGATACATTTTTCATTTATTGTTAAATGTTATTACCGTACATTCATATTTCTCGAGAGTTTAAATCTATACACGTGTCTGATTCTCAATATATATCTCGAGCCTTGCTCGATGCCAACAAACTAAAGAGGTATGTTTTTGATAGTTACCTTTTGTGGTGGCTCTAAATCCACCATTTGTACAAGTAAACTCAATACAATTACCACTTGATGGTAATTTAAATTTAGATCCGTCAGCGAAAGTTTGATCGTTATATGTACAATCTATAAAAATAATAAATAAATAAAATAGTCAGGTACAGAAGCTGGTATATTTTGTTTTCATTTTAAGGCTGAGTTAATAAAGCTGAAAGCAAACTAAACACGGTCAACATTACCTGAAAGAAAATATAAGCTTACTATTTAAACCAACTGCTGACCATATAAGGCTTTCTATTTAAATACTGGTATGTTTTGACACATTTAAGCCGCGGTTGCTCATTGGGTCAGACGCTTGCTCGCTAACCCGAAGGTCCAGGTTTCGATATGATACCGTCGGAATTTACAAACCACTGGCACTGTCAGGGATGCAGGCAATGGAAAAAAAACGGCTAGTCGTTCAGATGGGACAATAAACCGAGGCTTCGTGTGCAACAGTCTGTGCAGGTTAAAGATCGATCGGCAAAATTCGCTCGTTGCCTGTCTTCATTTGCCCACATGGTGCAGAAAAGTAGGTCGTAGCTCAGTGGGTTAGACGCTTGCTAGGCCCAGGTCTCAATCCCGACATAGGCCAATATGAAACCTTCAGATTTTTCAAACCACTGTCAGGGATGCGAGTAGGCTAATGGAAAAGCCTCTAGTCGTTCAGATGGGACACTAAACCGAGGCTTCGTGTGCAACATCCTGCGCGAGTTAAAGATCCCTCGACAGATTGGCTAATGCCAATGTCCTGACAAAATTTCGCTCGTTGCATCCTGCATGGTTTTGTCCGTCTTCACTAGCCCACATGGTGCAGAAAAGTAGGTGCAAAACTCGATTCATTTCATTTCATTTCATTTCCCACCCCACCCCACCTTACCCCCCTCCATTTTATCGCATTTTCGCCAGTTTCCTTGTTTCCAGCTGATATAATCGTCGGCTTCCAAATAAAAAAGTCCAATAAGTTACTCACCTCTTGCTGAAGATATAGTTACGGCGGCTAAAACGCCAACTAGAATGAATTGCCAAGATGCCATTTTTAATATCACTGTTGTTGGTCTTAGAACGAAAATAAAGTGAGGCTTTCAATATAAATCAGTTGTTTATATACATTATTAATGAATCAATTTAATGACTTTTTCTTACTTTAAAAATAATTTTAATATGATTACACCAACTGTTAACTTTGAATTTTTTTAAATTTAATTTCATTGTTCAAATTTTAGATTTAATTTGCTATTTTTTTATATATATATATATATAACACAAAAAATCTTGAATTAAAAAGAAAGAAATTTGAAATAGACAGAATATGCGCCGTTTTTTTACCAATCATATGCCCTACTGTAGGCTCAGAAACGCTTATTTGTTTGAATGTTAATATGCGGGTCGTCTTTTCATGAGACACTACCATAATATAGAAAAGACATCTAGACAAATACGAAAAAAATTCTAAGTATCACATGATTTTGAAGGGATTATGCTTTTTTTATCACATTTCTAGTACTTCAGAAGACTATTTACATAATATTCACCCCCCCCCCCCTCCCCCCCCACGACCTAAAAAGGCGCATTCGTCACTTTAATCAAAATTATTTTAAATTTGAATAGATTTTTACATGCTTCATTAAACAAATTATTTAATAATATTGCAACATATATTTTTCACGTTACAGAATTTCGATAAAAGTCATAAGTAAATTATTATTTCTGCCCAATTTCAATGGTTGACAGAACAACAGGTGCTTTTGTTAAAAAGACCCTGATTCAGAATGCGTGTGAATTATCGAATTATCAAACGCAGACTTTTTTTTTCAAGTTTTTGTTCTCAAACTCAACACCACCGTAAGCGCAACGGATCAGTGCTTTTTGCGTTTGCGGGCGGCTACGGACAGCTGGCAAGATGCCAGAAAAGGGGAATCCTCTTTATGACATCATTACTGTTGGGTACTTTCCTCTCCTTCTTTGCGTCATCATTATATAAGAACAAAATGTAATCACTTTTTGAGTTTGATTTCGGGGAAGGGAGGGATTGATTCTACCAAATGTACAGGCCTAGGGTGGAACAGATACTTTATTTAGAAATTAGGATTAAGACTCCTGATGTTGGGCTTTTTTCTGTTCTGATTATAGAAGTATAGTATCTGCTATGTACTGATTGTTTTTAGTTTACTATGAACAATATTATCATTTAAGTTCTTATTTTTTGAACATGCAACTATCATTTTTTGCTTATAGACATGGGGGAATTTCTCTTGAAGGCTCTTATAGTGGGCATGAACTATCTTGCTTGATCTTTTGCTGGTTGTATTGAAAGGGACAACAAAGGGTGCTATGACTACATTATGATGAATATTTAGTCCCACAGGTCTTTCTGTATTCAATGTCTCAATCAAATGGGCTTCCCTAGCTTGACGGAATTTGGTAGTTTTATCTTCAGGTAAGTCAATTTCTATACGCTCAATTGGGAAAGGTTGTAATATTGCGGTTAAGCAATGTTACGAAAGCACAGACACAGGCATGTAGGCATAACCTAGTGATAGAGCAATGTTTGTGAAGTTAGTTTAAAAGAATGATATAGAATATTTGAAATGCAAATCCATTATCTTCCGAATCTGAAATATATAAGAAGAATACTGGTTCCAACAGGAACATTAATAACCATGGAAATCATGATAAATATTTTTACTGGTGAAACTGAGGAATTGTCCTATATTAAATGAAAAGGAAAATTCGTATTTCATATAAAAAATATATATAATTTATTAAGTGAAAATAGTATACATGTATGATATTTTTGCGAGGAAACTCTTCAATTGCAAGTTATCATAAATAAGAATTGTTAATTAAAGGAAATGTACTAAACCTATGGAAGGGGCATGGGGGATAATCTACCACGGACTAAGATATCATTTAGATTTTTATTACGGGTATAGGCGATAACTAAATCATTTGTAAAGACTGTTGGAAATTTTTCCTGCAATTCTTTGTAAAGACGGATAATTATTCGGGGAACTTGACCAGCTGTGTTGTTGTATTGAATAACAAAAGGTATAATTTGGAAATCAACTTGGATGTTCATTCCTAAAGGATGCATGGTTTGTAATTTGTTTATCCAATAATTTTCTTTGAATCAATGCCAGGTTGTTCGTATATCTGTTCAATGGGAATGATTTTCAGGTCTGTTAATTGGTGATCGGGTTGATTGAAGTGTTTTGAAACGGTTTTATGAATTCTTTTTAAGTTGATGTCAGACTTATGATGGTTGAAACGGACCCTTAACGAATTTTTTGTCTCCGATAAGGGTGAGATTGTCACAAAGTCGTGTTAGATTTTTGGTGTAACCTCTCTTTAAAGGAGACTGTATCTTGATAGAAATCCATTAGTTTCCTGAGCTCTACTTTTTGTAATGTAGACTTCGACTAGTCTTGGGGGACACAATGAAAATGGTCGATAGTGTCTAACTGATATACTAGTAACGAATTATGGAGACACGACTGTAGACGACCAACCTTTTGTTATGGTGTAATCTGTATCCCTATGTGTGGTTATTGTGTAACCTTTAATCAATTGATATCTGTTACGTGTAATATTGTTTACGGATGTGCCAGTTGATAAACTACCAACTGAGATCGTAATGTAATTGCACTTATGATGGTGGACAAATCTTAATCTTACAGGCGAACTTTTATTAGCAGTGGAGTAATCGCAAGATAGCTGAAGAGGATGATCATGAAGTGAAATTGGGGGGTAGTTGTGGATATTTTTACGTTTATTGTTGTTAAATTTGTATAATATGTATGTGTTGTTGCCGGCTAAGTAAATTTGTTAATCTATATCTCTTATTATTGAGTCTTCTTTGGGGTGATTCTGAAGTTCTAAGCATTCCGTTCCGTCCGTTCTTCCTGTGACAGAGATCGTCTATTGAATGGTCGTCGAGGTTGAAATGATTAGAAACAGGCATGTCTTTCTTTAATTTGATATCCGACCTGAGAGCATTCTAACATGGAATTAAATATATTACATTTGAATGTTCACATGTTAGATGTTCCTGGATCGGGTACTTTTTGGGGTACTACTTAGAAAATAATGAGTTTCTGATAAGGGACATGTTTTGCATCTACTGGACACGGAGCACTCCTTAAACCTGGAGGTATTTCGGCATAAAGCCTGTTTTAGCTGTTATCTGTGCTAAAGTGAATTTTTTGTTATGTTTCGTCCAAATAAAAAGTACAAACCATAAAAATTTCATCTAAATAGCGTCCGTAAAAAAGTGGGTTAAATGGACAGAGGGGCAATACCTCATGTTCCCACTCTGCCATGAAAAGGTTTGCGTACGAATCGTTTGCCCATAGCTGTCCCTGAAGTTTGTAAATATGTTTTACCATTAAATGTGAAATCGTTTCGACTGAGACAAATCTCTAAGAGCTGTAGAATTGCATCGCCGGGTCTGTTTGGATCTGGATTTCTATTACGAACTACCGCTAAACCAGCAGTGTTATCGATATTGGTATACATAGAAGAAACGTCGACAGAAAGTAAAATAGCATTAGAAGGAACTCGAAGATTTTTTTATTTCATTGACAAAATCGGTTGTGTCTTTAAGGTAGGTGCGCTGTTGACATGCTAGAGGTAGTAAGAAATGATCAATGTATTCTGACACTGCATACGACTCACTTCCACAGTCAGATATAATCGGGCGGCTTTTAGGGGTTTTGTTTGAGATAAACCACTCCTTGGTTGGATTTTTATGGATCTTGGGCAAAGTGTATAAATGTTTCTCACGACAATCAGGTTTGCCAGAAAGATAGTGATATTGTGTCTGTTTGAGATAACTAGTTTTGACTAAATCGGCAAGAATATTGTTAATCATATTAGCAGTTTCTTTCAAAATTGATTTCGGTAAAATGGTATAATGTTTAGATTATTCAGTTAAGTCTCTGCTTCTGAAACGTAATCCTCCCTATTCAGAATGACACAACATGAGCCTTTGTCACCCATTTTAATCACAATGCTATCCTCTTTCTTACGTAAGTTTAACGAAGTAGTAGGGGTTTAAATTTTAGTTCATTAATGAGATGTTCTTTTCTGCTTAGATCATCCGTTCACAATTTATCAAGGGTTTCACCCTTCCATTATTCATTATTCAATTATGTAATTTCATATTCACATTGTGTAGTCCCGTAGTGCCAAATAAAGTTTATATATTAGTGTTTTGTCAAAAAGCTTCACTTTCCACTCGTGTGAGATTAGGCTTTTCGTGTGTTATGGAAAGATTCTCTGTTTGGCTATTCATACTCTCAAATGCTTTCACTATTTCAGGATGGATGACGGCCTGAGGGGGTGTCCACGTGGATTTAGAGAGAAACATTGTTCTAGCACCACGTGGGGGTGGTTTCGAAAAAAATATGTGCAACTAAGATTTCGTCGAAATCGTTCAATGGATGGTCGGAGATAATTTAAGTTGGCTACCTTCGGTGTCGGAATAAACTTAAGTCCACGGTCTAAGATTGAATGCTGAGGGGGTGTGAGCAGGCCCGTAGCCTGACCTGTATTCCTAGGGAGGGCAAACGTGCAATCGAGGAGGGCAATTTAGCAAAGCACCTTAACAGACGATTAAACGTCGGGAAACGGACTTTCATGGAGTATTTTAGATTCGAGATTATTTTTGTTAAAACACACAAGTTATAATACGTTACATTTGTATTGCCGCTTTAGTTTAAACGTAGTCGGGTATGTTGTATGGCAAAACGTTGAACAAATACGTCAAAGTTAATTCTCTGGGTACGCTTCCTGTTGAAGGCAAGAAGAACAAGATTGCGCTGGCGAAGCTGAGTCATAGATCGTCGTTGTGGTGAGTCAACGCGAGTAAGAGTTGAAAAGCTGCTTTCACACACAGTGGTACTAGAACCGAATGTGGCAACGCTTGCAGACAGTGCATATAATTTAGGGAAAGGCAATTTCTGCTCGTATAGTTTTTGAAGAACAAGATTGGAGTCCTGATTTTCTGTCTTGGCAACGTTATCTTGGAGAAATTTTGACACCTCAATTGTTATGCTTCTCGAGGCCCTTTCCAGTATCACCTACAGCATGCTTCCAATCTGTGTAGCCTTCAGTGACGAATTTTTATGCACCCGCAGATGTATTGTGAAACACCCGACATGGAAATCAAAAAGGGGCGTCCCTTGACACATCCGTTGTGTTGCCCGCTGTGGTTTTGATACCATTGTCAGTCGTAGTAGTGTCGGAACCATCAACCAATTTGTCTTTTTTGATCAAATATTTATCCATTTTTCCTACGTTTGGTTGTTTGATTCATATGAATACAATTTAGGATAACATTTGTCTATTAGTATTTATAATCAACCAATCAAATCTTTTGAATTTTGAGACGGGACAGATAACAATCCAGTATCAAACCAATAATTTTGTTACCAATGACGCTTTACTGCAGCCTTTTTATGATTTTCAACGAACTCAATTGTATCAAATTATCTATTCTAATGTAATTAAATTTAAAAATGTTATGAAAAGCTATGATGTCTGGTTTCATCCTCAGCTAAGTATAAACAGAAAGATATTTAAAAACAGTTCTTAAGTAGTTCTACAGATAGGAATACTTAGTATTTTGTTGAACCATTTCGCATAACGCAGCCCTGAAAGCCATAACCTTATTTTTCGTTACGTATAATCAAAATATCGAAATACTCATCATATGATCGACAGTGCAAGAGCAGCTGACTGGTGCACTTACTCCACCATAAAATGCCTGACCAGAATGACCACTGTTGGCTATTCACTCAGACTCAGTTACCTGCCGCTCCTATTGACTCAGTAAAAAGAAAAGGTGTATTTTAAAAAAGTGACCGGTACATTTTTCTAGGGGGGCAAGATTTGATTTAGGGGGGGCAAAGCCTCCCCCCCCCCCCCCCCCCCCCCTTTGGCTACGGGCCTGGGTGTGAGAATTTTGCGGCTCAAGTTAACTACAGTTTGGCTTAGCGGTGGCCTCTCAGTATTTTTATCCCCAGTTATTAGTTTAAAGACTTACTCGATGCTTGAAGCTGGTGTATCCAAAACAAAAAAATACTGTTTGCTGTTTCTGTAGACCAATGAAGATTATCACCTGGTTCGAATTCTTCTTCTTAGGGTGGTAAGATTGTTGCGCTGCTGGTATTGGACTCCATCATCATGTTGTTGAGGGTGCTGGGGTGCTTTCGTTGAGATTTTATTTGAGATGGGTATACATGTGAAGATGATCTTGGAGTTTGGGAAGGTTTTGTTGGCTGTAGCGATTAATTGCTGGGCTTGGTTAAAGGAGGTCTTTGGTAGTTTATCACGGTTGTTGAGGCCTACATGCAGTGGGCTTGGGATCATGGTCGTATGATTCAAGGATGTACTGTATGTGATGGATTTGGGCACCGGGGTAAGAATGTATTTCAGTGTCTGAACTGGTTTTCGTAATTCGATTCAGGTTAGAGGATCCAATAATTATGGTAGATTTCTTCAGAGCAGGTAGATAACATAATGATTTGTCGTTGGTTTGGTGATAAAGGGTTTGGTAGCGGATATAATGGTTGTCGATGGGGTGATGTAATATAGCATTGGTCTCGACTGTATTGTAGACATGTTTATAAAGCTATTGGTGGACTGTCATTCCCCAAGACACAATGATTTGAAGGAAGATCAAAATGTATAACAAATTCTTTTTGAGTTTCATCAAACACTCTCGAGTTTATTCTGAATCACGCTAAGCTGTAAGTAAGAAGGTCTTGGGTAGATTCCTGATTCAATATATAGACTCCAGAGTGAAAATAAACAACAATCTACCTCCATATCAAACAACGATGTCTACAGCATTCTATAAACGTGCTGACCAATATTGCTGATGACTCTTTTGCCGTAGTAGTCACGCGCTTTAGTCCGCCCTCTTGTTAAGAAGCCGGGTCTTGGTAGAAATAAGTTACAGAATTACAGACCAATTTTCTATTGCAGTTTCTTGAAAATGCGTAGCGGGATGGGCATAGATAATGATATTTTAGTTAGGTGTTCTTGCCTGATCAATTCTGCCCGACGGTTTATATGTATATATTAAGATAGCTTGCCATGTAAGGTAATATACGCCTATTGGCAGCTTTGATTTTAAATAAAAATATTTGGCAGTACAGTAACAGCCCGTGGGCCAACTGTGGCCTGCGAGATGATTTCGTGCGGCGTCATGAAAATTTTGAGGGGAATGCGGCCCGCGAGAAAATGCTTTGTTTGCTCTTGTCACAGTTTATGATGAAATTAAATCTGTATACATTTACCCCTTTTCACAGTCTTAGAAGTAATAAGATATCTCAAAAACCTTGAACCTAAAAAGGTTACGGGTTTAGACAGTCTAGGCCCATAAATTTTAAAAAATGTCAGCTGAGGTGATTTCACTTACTCATATTATAAATTTATGTCTAATAGTTTAGAGGATCCATCCTTGGACCACTTTTATTTCTTATTTTCATTAATGATCTTCCCCTTTTTATAAAAAAATTCTACTTCTGAAATATTTGGGGAAGATACTACCATATATTATTCTGATGAAAAACTTGGCTGCATTCAGAGTTGACTTCTGGAGACATTATCAGCCAATGGTGCCATGATAACGGTATGGTAAAAAACACAAAAAAAAACTAAAAGTATGTTCATAAAAAAACGTAAGAGACAGTGATAAAAGTCTTTCTCTGTCCATTGGTAACCAGAATGTATCTACTCGGATTTACAGTAGATGATCACTTAGACTCGTGAAAACATATAACGAAACTTCACTCGTTTGTCAATCTTCTCAATAGAATTAAAATAAATCTATCCTATTATCTTAAATGTTGTAAAGGTTACTTTTATTTCATTTCCTTTTTTATATATATTTGAATCGCCTTAATGTGACCTTTAATTTTCATCATTCATTTTCTGTTTTATTTCTATTTTCCATTTTTATTACCTTATCATTTTGTAAATTTGTAATTGTAGTTGTATGTAGAAACTGTGCAACTGGGTTTCTAATAAAGTTATTATTATTATTTATTATTATACTGTTTATTCTGATTTCGAAACCCGTTATATCCGCGCTGTTATATCAAAATGAATCTAACCAATCAAATCGTTAACGAGGTCTGACCCCTTGTGAAACAGTGAATTTACGTCAAATATGTCTGTTATCTGCAATGCGCATTGAAATACGTTATTTGACTTGAAAAAAATGCATTGTTAATTCCATGATTCATTGATGTTTGGTTACGTGGCCCGCGGCTTACTTGCATCCCCCAAATGTGGCTCGCCGTTGCGAAAAGGTTGCACAGGCCTGTTCTAGAGTGTTTACAGGCTAAAACTTGAACGCGTTTTTAAGAACAAGGGCAATAATATTTTTCGATTTATCTGATTTTCGTTAGGGTTCATCTTCGGGTGACTATACATCACTCACACCAAGTTACGTCAAAATCCATCAAGAAACCAGCTCTATATCGTGTCCACAAACAATTCAAGAACAAGGGCAACAACTCTTAGTAAATATTTTTACATCAAGAACTGGGCCTTCTAGAGCGTTTACGAGCCAAAAATTGAACGTGGGACATAAGGGAAATAACTCATACTAATTATTTTTCGATTTTTTTTTTTGTCAAATTCTGTCAAGATTTGTGCATTCTGTTAGGTCCAAGTAAAGTCGTTTGGTGGTCGAGAAATGTTAGCAAAGTATATCAATAATAAGTTTGTTCTCGTTTACGACCCTTCGAAGTCGTCCAATTGAGTATACAATATGATATAATTATACATATGACAACAGAGTTACATAATACATATAGGTACATGATTTATAATTATTCTTGGAAATAGCGTACAGTTTTGTATAAAAAGAGTAAACATGGACATATTTTCTGATTTGAAAAGAAGTATCGTTTTATATACATTTTTCGTGATGTTGAGAAGAAAGGATATACCAGTAAGTAATGAAATTCGTCTGGTCTTTCGTTTGATTCATAAAATTCACAATGTAAACCCTTTTTGTTTGTACAAGCTGCTTATTCAGAGTTTTGATAAAATACCCATTATAGCTGAAAGTTACCCTCAAATAAATATATTCACTTATAACTTCTAAAATATTACAGAGTTTAAAATCGGGGTAGTGTCTTCCTTTTCCACGAGAGAAAATAACTAGCATGGATTTGGATACCTTGGACAATTTCAGATAATTACAGTATTCTGTAACAGCAACTAGCACTAGATGCTCAAAGTTGGATTCATTTTTAGCTAATTCGACTGTATTGTCTGCGTAAAACAGAGCGTACAACCTAAGGAATATTTCGACATCATCATTGCTTGACCTGTAATCTTTAATATGAGATCATCCTTACCGAACTCCCCATTTTAAAATCCATATTAAAATAGCAAAAATTTAAAATATTTAATTATTGCAGGAAATATTAAGTCAAATAATAATATTATAGAATATGAATTTAACAATAGATTTAAAACACATTTAAATACATTAAAATAAGATTAAGATCTTAAGTAGGATAGGCCTTTCAAAACTTAAAACTGACGTATCCCAACTGGAAGTTCATTCCAGAGTATAGGACCCTCATATGCCAATGATCGCTCTCCTTTACAGGCATAGGTTTCAGGAGTGTTTTGTCTTGAGCACTGGGCCACTGATAGTACTAGACTATTGTTACTGGTATTGTTATTGATCCACCAATTATCATTGGTCCTCTGGTTGTACTGGGCTATTGTTACTGGGCCACTGGTAGTACTAGGCTATTGTTTGTGGGCCATGGCCAAGTAGTTATCATTGGTCCTCTGGTAGTACTAGGCTATTGTTAGTGGGCCACCGGTAGTACTAGGCTATTGTAACTGGGCCACTGGTAGTACTAGGCTACAATTATTGGGCCACCGGTAGTACTAGGCTATTGTAACTGGGCCACTGGTAGTACTAGGCTATTGCTACTTGGTCAATGATAGTGCTGGGCTATTGTTACTAAGCCACTGGTAGTACTAGGCTATTGTAACTGGGCCACTGGTAGTACTAGGCTATAGTAATTAGGCCACTGGTAGTACTAGGCTATTGTAACTGGGCCACCGGCTATTTTAACTAGGCCATTGGCAGTACTAGGCTATTGTTACTGCGCCAATGATAGAACTAGGCTATTGTGACTGGGTCACTGGTAGTACTAGGCTATTGTTACTAGGCCATCGGTAGTACTAGGCTATAGTTACTAGGCTATTTTAACTATGCCCCTGGTAGTACTAGGCTATTGTAACTATGTCATTTGCAATACTAGGTTATTGTTACTGCGCCAATGATAATACTAGTCTATTGTTACTGGGCCACTGGTAGTACTAGACTATTAATTATTCGTCCACTGATAGTAATAGGTTATTGTTTGTGGGCCTCGAGCAGTACTAGGCTATTATTACTGGGCCATTGGTAGTACTAGGCTATTGTTACTGGGCCACTGATAGTACTAGGCTATTATTACTGGGCCACTGATAGTACAAGGCTATTGTAACTTGGCCACTGGTAGTACTAGGCTATCATTACTGGGCCATTGGTAGTACTAGGCTATTGTAACTGGGTCACTGGTAGTACTAGGCTATTGTAACTGGGCCACTGATAGTACTAGGCTATTGTTACTGGGACACTGGTGGTACTAGGCTATTGTAACTGGGCTACTGATAGTACTAGGCTATAGTTACTAGGCATTGTTACTGGGCCATTGATAGTACTAGGCTATTGTTATTGAGTCACTGGTAGTACAAGGCTATTGTTACTGGGCCATTGATATAATTGGCTATTATTACTGGAAGTGCCAGGCTTTTATTACTAGTGCTAGGCTGTTGTTAGTAGGCCATTGGTAGTACTGGGCTATTGTTACCCTTGTAGTCTCAGATTATTATAATTGGACAACAGATAGTTTTAGGTTAATGCTTCTAGGCAACCTATTGTAGGGCCTACAGATTATTGATATTGGATTGGATTGGAAGGTTACTGTGTCACATGAGATTGTCCCGTCGACGATGTCTTGCAATTACACAAAGCAGTTATAGTTATTTTACCACTGACAAAAAGGTTCAACAACGGGCACTTTAATTCAACAATAGGCCTAATTATTCTGTTGGTATTTTGGTTTTGGGGCGAATTGACCATTAAGCGAATAGAAATGAAAAAAAAATTATAGTTTCTACGTTTACTGACAATTATTGTGACCTTATCAATATATGATGGTAAAACTTCAAGGAAGTTTGCGTCAAAATGTTCTTTGGGGTTTTACATATTGTTTTCCATAGGCACTATTTACATAAATGGAAGTGGAATAATATATTTTATGGTGATTCGACTTGAATAAATATAACTCAATGTTCCCGCCAGTTAAGTCTCGATAACATAAAAGTGTATAGTGGGCCAAATAAAAAATTTAGTACCGTATCAATCACTTTAAAGTGAAACGTAAGCATCCAACAAAGGCCATTTGTTTAGTTTTAAGAAAACATCCTTTTCAGCTTTTGTCTAAATAAGAATTTTATAATTTTAGGCCTGAAAATACAAAACATTTTAGTCTATTTGTAATTTTTCATAAGAAATGCGCCCATTATAAAAAAGTAGATATGGACCTTATGAGGAGGACATAGTGTATCGTGTTCAATAAAGTTGTTATCTTATCTTTATTAGGCTGCATCATTTCATTTAATTAGATCTACTAGATATATAGTTGAATAAGCTGTATATGCATGTAACAATAAGGCGACTTCTATCTGAAATTTTAATTAGAGTCTAAACATTCAAGACTATTAGTGTTGCGGAGATATTATGAAGATACCAACATTATTATCATCAGCTTGTTTGTCAATTAATAATGATTTCAAGATCGACATTCAAGTTACCGAAAGTTCCTTTATTAATTGTTATTAGTAAACAACCAATTTGTTATCAAATTATCATAATATGATATTTTGATATCAAATCGATTGAATAGGTTAGTCCGATACATTCTTTTCGACCACAGTATTTGGGTCATCTATACAACAGAATCTTTCAATTATCCAAAAAATCCATAAAATTAAAGAGTGTTTATTCCAAATGTAAAATCATTAAAACCTATATGGACTCAAAACATTCTTAAGGACAAATGGCAAGCAATTGGAAATTATATTGTTAGATACAGAAAAATTCAATTCTGAGCTCAGTGTGGTCAGATAAGATTTACCCAATTATACACTATGTAAATTTTTATCGCCTGATTTCTCCAAACCTGTCTTATAGTTTGTTTTTGTTTTTTTCAAAAGCCTATCAGTATGGTATGAAATTAACCATGTCAATTAACCAGCTTACTAAGACACATAGCAACTTAATGAAAATATTCTGTTGAATTACATCTAATGACAGGCAAAGTTTGATTCCAAAATCACAAAGGGTGACTTGGTAGGTTATGTGAATAGATTTTGGAAGCAAAAATGAACAATAATCTATGCCATGGCTTTCAGAAATGCTAAAACTTTTCTGATTCATTTGTTAATAATAGAATTGATTCCACAATTATGCCTTATGTTAAGAAGAACCTCATACTAAACTACTAATTTCTATTCGTTACATGGAAATAACAGATATTTTATATGCAAGACTGTCAGTCGAATTTCTAGATCTAGGACTATATAAGATTATCTTAAAGTTTAAAGAGCCAATATTAAAAATGCTTTACCTTAGTCGGCATTCTCTTGTGAAAATTCCACGTAAATAATCTCATCAATCGGCAATGAAATCATAGGCAGAACATAATTCTCAATTTTCGAGTTGATGACCTTTACAGAATCAGGTCAAAAATAAGTTCGGTACCGGTAAAAATATTTTACAAAATCGTACCTAAGTCACATCGCCCAATTTATTACACGATCTAAATCAATTATTTTATATTTTATAATATTGTAAATCTCAGCACTCTCAGCGGTCAAGTAACAATAGCTTGGTACCCCCGAGGCCTAGCAACAAAGTAGTATAACAAGTGGCCCATGAACAAATGCCTGGTAAAGCCAGTGGCCCAGAAAAAGTAGGCCTATATAGCTTTGTAAAACCACTGAGTCAGTAGGCCTAACACCGGCCTAGCGAAAGCTTGGTAGAACCAGGGAGCCCCCAAAAAGCTTTTTAAAACCACTGAGTCTGTAACAATTAATAGCTAATTGGTATATAATCAATGGCCGGTAACATTAGCCTGGTATAACCATTGGCCAAGAAAAATAACCTGGTATTTATAGGCCAGTGGCCTATATGAACAAGACCTTGGTTTGGTCAGTGTCCTAGAAACAAGACCCTGGTATGGCCAGTGTCGTAGAAACAAGACCCTGTTGGCCAGTGTCCTAGAAACAAGACCCTGGTATGGCCAGCGTCCTAGAAACAAGACCCCGGTAGGACCAGTGGTCTAGAAACAAGACCCTGGTATGGCCAGTGGACTAGAAACAAGACCCTGGTATGGCCAGTTGCCTAGAAACCAGACCCCAGTATGGCCTGTGGATAGAAACAAACCCCCGGTATGCCCAATGGCCTATTAACAAAACCCCAGTACTATCAGAGATCCTGTAACAATAGCCTGGTTTTGCCACAGGTCTAGTAACAGTAGCCTGGTTATACTAGTGGCCCTGTAACAATAGCCTGGTTTTGCCACAGGTCTAGTAACAGTAGCCTGGTAGCCTACAATCAGTGGCGTAGTAACAGCAAACTGGTACTAGTTGGTAAACAATAACCTAGCCCGGTAGCAAACTTAACCCAGTCCCAAAACCCAAAACTGTCGGTTGCCCAGTACCATTATACAGGTACTACCGGTGGTTTCTAGTAACAGTTTCCTGTAACTACCTATGGCCCAGTAACAACAGCCTGGTACTATAAATAGCCCAGTAACAATACTCGGGTACTATCAGTGACCCGTGCGGTACTACCAGTGGACCAATAATAATACCCTGATACTACAGGAGGCCCAGTTACAATACCCTGACATAACTGGTGGCCTAGCTACGATACCTAGTACTAAACTGGCCTAGTAACAATAGGCTGGCAATAGTGGCCTAGTAACAATACCCAGGTACTATCAGTGGCCTAGTAACAATACCCAGGTACTACCAGAGGTCTAGTAACAACACCCAGGTACTACCAGAGGTCTAGTAACAATACCCGGGTACTATACCAGAGGTCTAGTAGCAATACCTAGGCATTACCAGGGGTCTAGTAACAATACCCGGGTACTACCAGAGGTCTAGTAACAATACTCATGTCTTGGTAACTCCGCTGAGGCAAAAGGAATGTCGGGTATAGGTATAACCATGAAATTATGAATATATTTTTTTATTATTAATTTTAACCTTTGTTAGCTTTTGGCAGCAGTATTATTGTTAGCCTTTGTTAGATGCTGCGAGCAGTGGACTATTATTAACGTGATAGCCTTTGTTAGCAGTTCGTAGCAACTAACAATTACCTCTGGAGGCGGAAAGGCGCCTTTGTTATGTTATAACTATAAGCAGTAATAGCCACTAACAACTTCTTGAAAGAATCAACTAATAATAGGCGAATCGGGTGCAACCAATGAGTGATTCCGTCACGCCGGAATTTATGAGATGAGCTTGTTTTTTTTAAAAAAAAACAATGTTCATGCGTTAAAACTTTAAAATTAAATACAAATAATTAAGAAATTGTGATTTTTTTATTGCTGGACATTTCAGCCTGTTAGAAACTAGTCCGAAACATCTGCCTCTATTACAGCCTCTGATGGATATTTTGACAGTTTTCAGCTGGAGTAGAGGCAGAAGAAAAAGACCCTGCTAAAAGGGGATTTTACACACCTCCAAAGTTTTCTCTAACGGCATCGCCGTAACTTTCGTTTTGTTCGTATCAAGTGACTCAAGTGGCCAATGTTAGATCAGTTTCGCTTTAGTTTTGTATTAGGGAGATTAATATCGTGGAAAACACAGAATTAATAAACAATTTATGACATTTCAGGTACATTTATTTCATTTATTGAATAAATAACAGTTTAATTACGGAAAGCATAATTAACATCATTTCCTTCAACGGTGCATGTTGTCTTTGAGTAGACTGTTCCTTGATAAGTTTTGGTAAATTCTTCTCCTGGACTGAAACATTTTCCCTCGTCACCTGAACATTCTATTAAGTAATAAAAGTAATGATTATAATATATTTAAATAATTACATCCTTAAAAATCTGAAGAATACCTTGTTTTGTGCCTTCGCGACTTCCGCTACGTTACTCACAATACTGATATTCAATATCTGTATGCCTTATGCGTGTTATAATGTACCAAATAAACACTTATAGGTAAAGCGATACTGAGTTGACAAGCGACAATGGCGACAAAATACGTCATTGCATAATGAAGACGTTTACAAGTTACAAGAAGGTCACAGCTGCTACAGAAATTTGAAGCTCCTGGTAAGAAGGTATGATTGACAACATTCGCCACCGCCTCTACATCCTCTCCTCGCCGATACCACCGCTAAACCTCAAACTGATTGTACGTGTACGATAGGACAAAAAAGTGAATTACATTGTTTTTTAGTGTCAAATTAAGCAAACTATTTTATTAATTGGTGTTTCTAATGAATTATCATGTATTCTTAACCATATCATTATGTTTTTATTGCATATGATAATATAAGTTTTAACCAATCATAAATGTCCATGTATGAACAGTCTGGATAAACAAAAAAAGACTGTTTGACCTTTCTTGATCGGCCACTCATTGAAATTCTGCTGGTAATTCTCTTCTAATTTAGCTAATTTTGAATTAATTACTGACATGTGAGACAAACTGGTATTTTTCCAAGTCATTATAACACCTCTACTTTCTATTCATATAAGTATTAGCATTTTCATATTCATAAATGAAAATAAGGGAATCCATCTTTAACTAACTTACTTATTTCTTTGTTGATAAACCCAATTCTTCCATCATCATTTTGTTGGCAAACTGTTGTATAACAATTATTTACACTTTCATGACCAAGTGGAAAGCATGAACTACCCTGTTCACATTCTAAAATGTAATGGTTACAGTTAAAAAGAAGGAGCGAAATATTGGACATCTTGAGTTTCAACAACAGTAAATAACAAAATATTGCTATGTATATTATAATTGAATTGAACACAGCGGTTCAACTTTGGGTCAAACAGATTCAATACAGGTTATCTTAAATTCCTGTTCAGTTCAAACAGTTTACCTCAAAAAGTTAAGTTTCTGTTCAGTTCTCAGAATACCTTCAACGGGTTATTTCAGCTCCCGTATACGTCAAACAACATTTCAACTCATTTTCAGTTCAAGCAGCAGTTCAGTCCTGCCCGTGTGTTTTTTTTTTTCATTTATTTATTGAAGTCAAACAACATTACTACACAGATTCCGATTCCTGTATTTTATATTCCTTTAAATTCATGTTTTTTGTTTGACCCTCAAATATGAATTTGTTGTCTTGCTCGATGCCATAAAAATTGTAATAGAAAAGTTTGGCAAGAAGAAATTATATACAAACTAAAGATGTATGTTTTTGATAGTTACCTTTTTTGGTGGTTTTAAATCCACCATTTGTACAAGTATACTCAATACAATTACCACTTGTTGGTAATTTAAATTTAGATCCATCAGCGAAAGTTTTACCTTCATATTCACAATCTATAGAATAAAAATTGTTTCCTTGAATTGATGAATTATTATTGATGAGAAAATAAAACCGAACTTAACCACACTTAACTTTGTTTTACCGGGCCTCAAAACAAAAGTTTTAGAGCAAACAACATTTGTCGTAGTCAAGAGCACGATTACGACTCTGTCGCCTTCCCTTTTGGTTACCAACATTCGACTGTATGAGCAGGTCAAAAAAACTGCTCTGGCATCCCCTTGTTTTGAACATATACGTACAATACAACATTACGCTATAAAATTCAAATTGTAAAAATGTGCAGTGTGTTATTATCAGTTATATCTAAGAATACTGACCTACTGCTGATGTTAAAGCTACGGCGGCTAAAACGCCAACTAGAATGAATTGCCAAGATGCCATTTTTAATACCACTGTTATTGGTCTCCGTTAGAACGAAAATAAAGTCTGGTTTTCAATGAAACTCAGTTGTTTATATACATTATTAATGGATCAATTAATGACTTTTTCTTACTATAAAAATGATATTAATATGACTACACCAACTGTTTACTTCATTAATTTGATATGAACTCTATTGTTCCGACTTTATATTCTATTTGCTAAACATATAGAAATCTTGATTAAAATTCGTTTAATTTGGAATAGATTTTAACATGTGAACAGGTTGTCCTTTCTTGCAGTAAGAAGAAGTTACATGCGTCATTAAACAATTTTTTAATGGTATTCCAATAATTTGTTCCACGTGACAAGATATCGATTTAACCCATTTATAGTTTATCAAAGGCCTGTGCCTATGTGCCTTTTTAGTTATGATTTAGATAATACGTTAAATAAATTTGACAAAATAAACGAAATAATTTTTGTATGAAAAGTAGCTAACGTTAAGAAAGCAAAAAGCCAAAAAATTCAGATCATAGAATAACTGGAAATATCAACCAGCTTTAAATCAACACTGACTCCATTTCAACAGACCCGCAATGGCGCTGTCATGTTCAATTTGAAATGGAGGGTGCCATACCGCTAACAGTTCGTAGTGCGTATCCGTGTGTCTAATACCATGTCTTCATAAACCACTTTTTTTGTATTGCGGAAGCGCACTGAATTGATTAGTTTGTACTCTACGAGATACAGCCAATCAGAGATTTCTTTATTCCGATGGCTCTCATTGGCTGTATTCGCTAGAGTAAAATTTAATCAAATCACTGCCCGCCGTGGTTCAAAAATAGAGCCAACTGAAGTCATGGTAATAGCTTGACATTGTGAAGAATGATTGTCTAACAACTCAGGGGTGTCAAGGGTTGAAAATGAAATAAATGGAAGCTACCACTTTAATAAGATTATGGCTTAAAAATTAAACATTGCTTACACGTACAATCATTCTGGGGCATGTTGACAAAAGCTAGATACTAGATTAACAAATTCGCAAATGTGAACTAATCTGATTTTCAGATTTTATTGCTTTTATTTGAGATTACTACCCCATTTCAGCACATAGTAATGGACACCATTAACCAATAACAAATTGTATCATGCAAAACACATAAATAGGCAATATGTATTGACAATAGACAATAAAAGACATTAAAATGTTTAGTATTCCACTACCTCTCCGTCTTCTCCTTCACCTTCAACAGAATCAACACCCACTTCTTCATAATCTTTTTCTAGATCAGCTAAATCTTCCCTAGCTTCCGAGAACTCACCTTCTTCCATACCCTCACCGACATACCAATGAACAAAAGCTCTCTTTGCATACATCAAATCAAATTTGTGATCAAGACGAGCCCAGGCCTCAGCAATAGCAGTTGTGTTGCTGAACATACAAACAGCTCTTTGAACCTTAGCTAGATCACCGTCAGGAACCACAGTTGGTGGCTGGTAGTTGATACCAACTTTAAAACCAGTGGGACACCAGTCAACAAACTGGATGGTTCGCTTGGTCTTAATGGTTGCAATAGCGGCATTGACGTCCTTAGGTACAACATCACCTCGATATAACATACAGCATGCCATGTATTTTCCGTGACGAGGATCACATTTTACCATCTGGTTAGCCGGTTCAAAACATGCATTGGTGATTTCAGCAACAGAAAGTTGCTCATGGTAGGCCTTTTAAGCAGAGATAACTGGAGCATATGTAGCCAATGGGAAATGGATGCGAGGATAAGGCACCAAGTTGGTCTGGAATTCGGTAAGATCGACATTCAAAGCACCATCAAATCGAAGTGAAGCAGTTATGGAACTGACGATTTGACCAATCAATCTAAGTTTTGTGTAAGTAGGCCTTTCAATATCTAGATTTCGTCGGCAGATATCGTAAATAGCTTCATTGTCCACCATGAAGGCACAATCCGAATGCTCCAGAGTGGTATGGGTTGTTAGTATGGAGTTGTAGGATTCTACTACAGCAGTTGATACTTGTGGAGCAGGATAAACAGCAAACTCCAATTTTGATTTCTTTCCATAATCGACACTCAGTCTTTCCATCAACAAAGATCAACAACAGTCGGCTCCAAATCTACAAATACAGCCCTTGGAACATGTTTACCAGCCCCAGTCTCACTAAAGAAAGTGTTGAAAGAATCATCTCCACCTCCAATTGTTTTATCAAAGGGCATCTGGCCATCAGGTTGAATACCATGTTCTAAACAGTACAATTCCCAAAAGGCATTGCCCATCTGGACACCAGCTTGACCAACATGGATAGAAATACACTCACGCTGAAAGATATCAAAATTTATTTTTAAATTAAAAATTAAAAATATTACAAACTCATCTAAGATCTAGCCACTATACATGCCTTTACCAAGATATATATATGAAAACTATATGAAACATGTAGTTGCTATTGGGTCGACCTGCCAATTCTGAAATGTTTTAAGGCTAGGTCAAGAGCAATAACTAAGAAAGCTAATTGAAAAGTCGAACACTCCAGAAATGAAAAGGTAAATCAAGTTTGGTCAAATACGAGAGGAAACTGTTGGTTCTTTCGCATTCCCAGGAAAAAGTGCATGTATTGACAAAATAAACATTACAAAATACTCACCATTTTGAACGCAGAGTAAAAGTGAAATTAAGACTTGAAAATCTGGAAGATTGGAGACAACTAAAATTAAGACTTTAAAATCTGGAAGATTAGAGACAACTTCGATATATGAAATCTATAGCAAGGTAAAGATATATTTATACCCGATTGGTTTCCCGCATATTGGTATCTATTTACTGTTGATAATACAAAGCAGTAATTGGATTAAGGATTAAGTAGATTAATGGTAACCAGTGAAAGATTTGTTTTTTATTTTGGAACAATCCAAAATCATTCAAGAGTTACATTGCTAGACATATTAACTTCCGTCTGGTTGAATAAAGCTTTGAATTGACAATGAACAGAACGACAACCACCACTGACATGCTTTGAAATATTTTCTCATGCACCTGCAGGTACTGTGCCGACAAATCTGGCATTAGCCGTTCTGTGTGATATGAATGGGGTATCGTCACTCCAATCAAACCAATTTTTGGTATCTATATAAATCTAAGGGTATGCGTAACGCACTGGGGTGTACGAAGAAGAAAAATAACGTTTAATTGGTGCATTAAATGTTTCACACCCTCTACAATATAGACAACATCTCAAATGACTACACAATATATGGCCTTGACAATCATTGCACTGCAAGGTAGAATTATTTGCAGCATTTTAACAAAACGGGTCGAAAACCACCGGGCTAATCGATTGAAATTGGGATTTGATTTACAGTAATAATTACAGAGTAAACACGAAACTTTCCCACAGATATTTAAATACTTTCTCATTGTTTCTGTTTCGTATCAAACTTGTTTCTTCTAATGTTGAAGGTCAAAATTGTATTTTGTACATTCTTTTTAATCTAAAAATAATATTAATTACTATTGTTAATATCCAATGTGAAAAAAGTGGATAACACCCTTCCGTAGCGCAATCTAATAGGATAGAACTTGACGGAGATTGATATTTTAAATCCGGAATCCCAAAAGAGTTTCCGAGAGAAAGTGTTTTATCTGACGTATAAACCGACGCGGAGTCATTTGCTTGGTTTGTCTGGAAAAACAATAAATGATATTGAAATAGGGGGCCTTCAAGACTACGTTAGTTCAATAACCAATTAGCTAGACTTACTTTTTAACCTGGAACCTTAGACTTAAACCTTGTTATGAAAAATGAATTGAAATCATTTCCTACGAATTGAAACCATTTCCTAGGACACCTACAGCCACATACGAGAATGGTCTGCGAGTGGAGGGAAGTAGGTGATGAGAAAGACGGTCACAATTCCATACATAACGTATTACAAAACGCATAGCTCGTACACAACTGGCACGTAACAATGTCCATTTGAGTTAATAAACAGCTGTCTATTGTTTGTAAATCCAAATTATTCTCGGGAAGAGACTTTTTATTGCAAAAGATTGCAATTTGTATCTATAAACGTGGTCAATTCTGCCGGCTACCATTTAGCTAGACTTTATATTTGATAAGACCTTCTGCAGTCAAATGTAGCATTGGTAACTTCCGTGAAATTTTACATATGATCCCTGGACTTTAAAAGAAATGGATTTTTTATGAGATTTAAAATCCCACCAAAACATTGGTATGACGTCACTGCAGGATTTCAAATGGTAAATTCACACTCAGTTGTACGTTTTAAAAGCATTAGATTAATAAAATAAAGGTACGATTTATGTATTGAGTGTCGAAGTAAATTATTTTATTAAATAAAGTAACAATTTAATTTTTGTAAGAATACTTGACCAAATTCCCATCAACGGTGCATGTTGTCTTTGAGTAAGTTGTTCCTTGATAAGTTCTGGTAAATTCTTCTCCTGGACTGTGACATTGTCCCTCGTCATCTTCACATTCTATAAAATAATATAGAAAAATATAACAGTATTTGAAGATATTTTAAGGCTTTCAGTAGCCTCGTATTAACAATCAACAGAAGAGATTCCCGAAATCACCAAGAAAGGGTGTAAGTGGGAATTGTGTGGAATGTATATATTCTGGTATCTTTGTAGCTTTTGTGAACTTCAATAAATAATCAATTAAGACAGTGTTTAAACAAATGATAGAACTAACTAGTATATAAATCGAAATAAAGGTAAGAGATTCTGACTTACTTGTTTCAGTAACTTGAAATCCAACAAATTTATCATAAACACACTTTTTGGATCTACAATTTTCTTCAACTGTCCGGCCTACTGCCACACATTCACCATTATTGTCACACTCTGCAAAATATTAATTTAGTACCTAAGTAGTTCTATCCAGAGAACACGAATTCCGTAAGGATTTTGCGCCATTCGTCTTTATCGAGTTGGACAAAACTGAATGTAGACTTCTTGGTATTATTTTTCCAATGCTCTTATGTATTGACATAGCTTAGCTTAACACTATCAATTTTATGGGGGATTGAGTTCCCATCAAACCATTTTTTTTAAATTTTGAATTCTATTATGAATTATGAATTGTATGATGTAACAACACAGACAGATAAAACCAATATAGTTCTTACCAACAGAAGAGGCAGAATATCCACCATCTTTACAGGTAAACTCAATACAATCTCCAGAATTTTCTAGCTTAAATTTGCTACCATTTGGGATTCTTTCATTATTATCGGGATTTTGACAGTCTGTGACAGAAAAAAATGTGCTTCCATTTAATAGGTTTTTTCTCATTAAACATAGTTAATAATATTCCTAAATACATTATTACCTGGTTTTCAAATCATTGGACATCAAGTCACTACCTGGTTTTCAAATCATTGGACATCAAGTCACTATCTGGTTTTCAAATAATTGCACGTCAAGTCACTACCTGGTTTTCAAAACATTGGACATCAAGTCACTACCTGGTTTTCAAATCATTGGACATCAAGTCACTTCATGGCCATCAAATCATTGGATATCAAGTCACTGCATGGTCATCAAATCATTGGACATCAAGTCACTACCTGGTTATCAAATCATTAATTGGTCAACAATTCTTTCGTAATCTGAATATCATTTCATGTTGTTCTAATTAAAACCCAGTACTCAGTATATATTTATGCCAAATATTTCCAGGTCAAGAGATAAATTACTTACCAGGGTATACACTCTCACCAGCATAAATAGATGCAAAGCAAACAAATAAAAGACTCGTAAACATCAACATGGCTTGTGGTGTTTTAAGACTAATAATTCCAATAAGGAGAAATGGTTCAATTTATACCTTGACTTGACCGGCAAATTTGATAAATTAGTCGATCTATTTTAAAAGTATGACATGAGTATAAATCAGAAAATTGCTTTTATCCTGGTAAAATTGAACATAATTATGAATATGATTTATTTTCCTTTAACATTGATGTCATAACAATCCGAACAGAATAAAGTTTAATTGTAATTAGAGGGCATTGACATTTATTCTGACCTCAGATTGCTGCCAATGAGCCAGTATATGGCTGGTGTATATAGAATCTGATATAGCTAATACGATAAAGACTGACTATTTTAGTGATAAAAAAATATAACTTCGAAGAATAAACCTTTTGGCTGGTAAGGATAAGATTGTATCTAACAATAAAAATGAAACTAGACTGCTATAAAGATAGCTTGCCAGTAAGGTAATATAGGCTTATTTGCAGCTTTGATTTTGTACAAAACTATTTTGCAGTAATAGAATGATATTCAACCTTAAGTCATACACTTCTTTTGAATTTTGCGAATTTGGTAAGAAAAAAAAAACTAGACTTAATTTCGCCAAAGGCTGTGTATAAATTTTGAAATGACAACTAATGAATAGTTTTTGAAGTATTTTTTTTTTTCTTTTCGTGTACATTAATTTTAGTAAGCAAAATCATTATAATTTTGACATTAGGGAATCTTTATGGCCTAACGCAAATCCAGTTATAAATGACCATAAATATCCTATCTGCGTTATTTTATCAATGTCCACAATAAATAATTATTCTAATTAATAAAATCATTCATAAATTTTTTGTGTTAGAATGAATAAGATTTCTAAAATTAAGAGATATAGTTGTAATTATAAAATATGTTCTTTCTCTCGCCATATCTTGTGGGTATATAAAAGGCACTGTGGAAGATGCCAGATGTGAGGTATGGTCAACCCACGGTCTTCCCGCTCTACAATTACCACCTGCTGTAGAACTACCAATTATATTTTTTTCTGATCTTATCTGTAGTAATCCCACAAGTTTCTTCAACTTAAATCCACAGATTTGCGATTTGTCTTTCCACCTCATTAAACTAAGACTATCATTAAAGTGATGGATTACTCGGATATGCGTTCTAAAATAACAAAATAAGTTCAACAATTAATGGGAAAAAGAATAATTGATAAAAAATGGAACATGTAGTGTAGGCTATGTGACACGACCAGACTTCAACGTTAGGATATGGCAATATTACAAACTGACTTTCAAATCGTAAATACGTTTGAAAACTGTCGAAATTTAACTGTATGAAAAATGAAGACTACACAAATGACGATGAACTGTGCACCAGATGTGAAAATTCTTTCTTTAAGTTGTGTGGAATTATAAAGAAATGTGTTAACATGCATTATATAGATGTGAAAAATTGGTTTATTCTACTTAATCTTAGTTTGCAATATTTTTGCAAAATCAGTCTTTTATATATATGAATAAATTTCTGAACTTAATCATTTGTTTCTGAGGTTTCAATATGTTCATAGTAATTGTTTTAGCACTAATCAGCACCGTGGGTAAGTTTTATATCTTAAGGTTTTCGTATGTAGTTGAGGTTTTTTTTTTAAAATGTGATTGGCGGGAAAAAAGTAATTGGTTTGGGGATTTTTCTTCGAAAGTTATTATTACTAATTGTTTGAATGTAGCTGTCATGAAAATAAAGATTTTTGGAAAGGTGTAGGCTTACCAATCTAAGATCAGCATAAAAAATGTTAATAGTCAGTTGGGTATGAAGCCCTTCTCAGTAAGAGGCACATTTGATTCAAATTTTAATCTTGTAGTGTATATTATCATATCACCATGAAATCTATTTAAATATTTTAACAGATTGTGAGGTGCAACAGGTGATCGCTACCGTTGCAGTGTCATATAGATATAGCATGGTTGTTTCTATCCAGAAGTATAGCGCCATTACTGCTAAATTTACAGGAAAAGGTATGTTCTGTTTTGTCAAACATTCTGATATTCTTTTGAAATTTTCAGACCCAATATTTTTTATTCGCAAAACATTTAATAGGTGTTTACATGAATTCATAGAATTGATTACTCTTTACAGCCGCCTTAGGAAAATGCGTTCATCCAGATTCTGGAAAAAAGATATCGCATGGTGGGCGGTTTCAAATTAGTAGCAGTGGACCTTGTATAGAATATACATGTCAAAATGGTGGTTATTCAGCTACATCTGTTGGTAAGTTTTGTATTAATTTTTTGGGTTAAAGTTTATTTTGGTTCGTTTATGCTTTAAATGAACATTGTAAAGTGAAGCTTTTAATTTAGCAGAAACGGATTTCTATCCTATTTTTGATATGTTTGCTCTTTGTTTCCATTTATGATTGATATGTCAGAATGAACCGATTTACCCCTCACGAAATAGGTCACAATAAACTCAGCTTCTATCAGTGAGGTCGTTGATGTTCAATAAACCGGGGTTCTGTTTGCTACACTCACAAAACAAAATATCTTGATTTAGACATTTTCTATTTCATTCAAGCTTGTAGTAATGATGATGGAAGCTGCACGCCAATTGGCTCCATCAAACAAATTTCCAACTGTCTTCAACAACAATGTAAGACTAGTGGTGGTCATGTAGGATTTGCAACCACTAAAGAAGGTTTGGCGAGTTTTTTTTTAGAAATAAAGAAATATAGTTAACACCAGTAAAGGATCATCTCTTCCTTCATCTGGTCCTTGCTTGATAAAAACCTCTTGGTAATGATCGTGGTCACCAAAAATAACAGGCCGACTGTATGGTTATAGTATAGCACATTTCGGAGATGAGATACACCACCATCTTTTTTCGACATGAGCTACAACACTAAGTCATGCTTAATGTAAGTGTTCAGATTGAACTATGGTGTCCCACGAATCGAAAATTATTCATTTGAAGAAATTTCCTTTTGTTTTACTAGGTTGTACTTTCAACGACGGATGTTTAAATGTTGGAGAAACTACTTGAACAATGTTTTAATTATCAATGTTCTAAGACTAACAATGGTCAATACTTTAGTTATCGTGCAGTTTTAATTGAAGGAGGTAGGTCATTATTTTGTGTATTCATAGAACTATAACTCTTATAGGTCTATGGTGTAAGGTCCGGTCAATCACTAGATTATATGGAATATTGTACAAAATATTTTGTCAAGAAGTACATTTTAGTGAGACAACTAATTACCATGCCTAAAGTTAATTATTCTTCGACCTCTTAGCTTTAAGCTCTAAGGTGAAAACCCGAAGACTTTTTTTTATTTGAGCTCCACTAAAAGAATAGAATGGCGGATGTCGCTCGTAGGGCAGAGTAAGGTAACCTTTCCAGCACATCGAATGTCACTCTGAGACAGCTTTGATGAATTCGGGATTTCTCAGAGCTACTATTTATTGCTTGTTATATTTATTCGCTGTTTAATTAATCTGTGTTCTTCAGGTTGTATGGTAAGATCTAATGGTCGAAGTTATGAGTGTGTTCCAGTCGGTCAGTCAGTCACTGAAGATTGTATCACTAAGCGATGTAGTTTAAATGGTAACACCTATAGGTTGCAAGTTCATGGTAAATATGTGTACTGTCATCATACTCAAAAGAGAATTTGATTTTAAACCACGTCATTTTTACAATAAATTAACCTCATTTATGTGATTGTTTAGAAATCTAAAACATCAATTTTTATTTATAGATGCCAAATGTAAAATTGGTGGGCAATGTAAACCAGTGGGATCGTCATGGACTGAACAATGTCTTAATGTTAAATGTGATAAACGTGATTATCCTGATGGAAGTGTTCAGCTGATACAGACTCGATCTCCTGCAGGTAAGATTACGTCGGTGATATCAACATCAGTGTCTTTCTTTACAAAACAAACTTATATCTAAATGCAGGCTTCATCGAAAATTCAAAATGTTACTGAAACTACTATGGATGAAATTCTTATGTCAGGAGAGCATTAAGCAATATAATGCTATTTTAAAGAGGCATACTTTTGATTGTAGGTTGCACTGACACCACGGGTAAATGTCATCAGGCTGGTGAAAAGGGATACAGTACTGTAAAACATGGTAGATTGTATACTGACTGTACCTGTAACTTAGATGGACATAATTATCGTTCAGTATGCACCCAGACTACCAAATAAAAATAAAGTAATTCATTGGTTTAATTTTTTTTTAAATTTAATAGGGATAAAATTGTTAATAATTTTGAAAGTAGGGGAGGCAAAATTTGGCCAGCCTCTTTTCTGGTGGGTGAGACATGGCCCGGCCCCACTTCCCGTTACTTCCCGTCAGTAACGTTACTGATGAACAATCCTTACGATCCTCTATATTCGACATGGCCCGGACACCCTTCCCGTTACTTCCCGTTAGTAACGTTACTGATGAACAATCCTCACGATCCTCTATATTCGACATGGCCCGGACACCCTTCCCGTTACTTCCCGTTAGTAACGTTACTGATGAACAATCCTCACGATCCTCTATATTCGACATGGATGAACAATCCTCACGATCCTCTATATTCGACATGGCCCGGACACCCTTCCCGTTACTTCCCGTTAGTAACGTTACTGATGAACAATCCTCACGATCCTCTATATTCGACATGGCCCGGACACCCTTCCCGTTACTTCCCGTTAGTAACGTTACTGATAAACAATCCTCACGATCCTCTATATTCGACATGGCCCGGACACCCTTCCCGTTACTTCCCGTTAGTAACGTTACTGATGAACAATCCTCACGATCCTCTATATTCGACATGGCCCGGACACCCTTCCCGTTACTTCCCGTTAGTAACGTTACTGATGAACAATCCTCACGATCCTCTATATTCGACATGGCCCGGACACCCTTCCCGTTACTTCCCGTCAGTAACGTTACTGATGAGCAATCTTCGTGATCCTCTATATATGTATATTGTTTGTATATTCATGGTTCGAGAAGGAAAAAACAAAATATAGATGAATGATGGAAAGATTAGTTTTATTTATTGACCTTAATATACACCTGATACAATACTTCAATTTTTACTGGAACAGGCTATATATGTTAAATCATATATTGAAACAGAGAAGTTCAAAGATAAGAATGCTTCGTTGTAATTTACGAACAGGAGTAGTGACGGCTTCTATTAGGAATATCCACTGTGCATGAGCAGTTATTACGTAATATGTTATCATCCAATCGGAAAGGGAATGTAGAAGTAACTGGTGTTTTGCAATCACCATTTTCAGCAATACACTCTGTAAGAACAAATAAGTTTATTATAATCGTAATAGAGAACTGGAACGTTATTCTCGACAGATTTATGAGATCACTCCTAACGAACATCACTAAATGGCAATATATATATTTTATACATACCTAAATCAATAATTTTCAAAATGTTAGAATTATTTTCTCTAACACATTGTTTTGTCGAACATTCTTCGTTGATGGTAGCATCCACTGCGACACATGTACCGTCTCCGCCATCACAGTCTGGATATAAAAAAAAATAGGAACAATATTTATAGAATTACTATAAAGAAGAAAACTATTCTCATTAAATGACATACCAGGTACGTCTTCCGAAGATATTATCGCTTGTCTCATAATAAGGGGTATTAATAGAAAATGAAAATATTGTGATTTGTTTTCACTTTTTCATATGTTTTTTTTTCATTTTCACTGAATGCAGTAAGCATAATGCAACAAAAGAAACAAAATATACGCAGTTGCTTTAAGCCATGTGGTAGAACACATACCGTCTTTAGTAGTAACAAAGCCAACACCAGCGGTGGTGTCTTTGCATGTTTGAACAACACAACCATTATGGTACGATCTCGTTTCTCCTAAAGCTCGACAAGTACCATCAGCATCCAAACATTCTGGAATATAATATTATACACATAAAGATAAATATTACATTTTCACTCACAATTAAAGTATAATATAGGAATAATTTAGGTCACTATAGTCTTAATCATAATTAGATGACAAATGTAATATACAAATTCAGAAAAAGGAATCAACAAAGATCCTTACCAAGTACGCCACTGTAGTATCCAATATAACCATTCTGAATTTCACAGGTTTGATTCAAACATGAATTAGGTAGAGTATGAACATGACCAAGAGGTTGACACTGTGTTCCATCATGACATTCTGAAAAAAAATATTCTGTAGCTTATCACACAGATTTCTTTAAGCATATTGTTTTAGTCTGCTTACATTATTTATTTTCCAATTATATTTAAGTATTTTCTTTAAAAGCTCACAATGCTTGGTTTGTCACTTGTTGAAGATCAAGACCACATGGATAGGTTCGAACGATTGTTGGCTTACTCTAATTAACATATTAATTATTTAAGGGTATGACATTACCTTGTTTCTTGACATAATAACCAATAACATTGCCACTCTGTTGACATTCATACTGTATACATCCACCTGAACCCAGTGATAATATATGTCCTACATTTTGGCATTGACCCGAATTATCTCTACATTCTGTTCAAATAGAATTACAGATACTTGTTAATGAAAGTCGAGAACTTCTGTCATACCAAACAAGTTGGAAAGTAATTTGAAAATACAATCGATTAGCGTTCCCTACTGGAGCTGGATCAATTAAACTGTGTCAATGGCCTTTACTTTATCTGTAACATGATCGAAGATTTTTCCCGACAGCCGATACTTACGAGAATGAGTATACTGCATCTGGTTGGTCAATCCTGTATTTACACATTCATATGAATGACAGTTTTCATCGGTAGTGGCAAATCCTAATTCGACACATTGTCCTTCAAAAGCACATCCTGTGGCAAAGAAAAACAATATTAATCCATAACAAATAGCGTACGTTGTCTTAACATCACTTCTTTCTGACAACTTGTGTGTGAAATCCAGTTATCTGTAGCTTGCACACGTATAGTATACGCATATTACTGGGTAGAAGTTGCGTTTTCAACCGCCCGAGACGTGGGGTAAAACTGACTGACTTTACCCCCATGGAGTATCTGAGAGGCTTTCTCCCCAGAGAAAGGTTTTGTAAAATAAAATTTGTAAGGTGCATTGATTAGACACATATTAAGGGGCAAATGCGTTTAAAATCATATTTATAAATTTGTAAGCAATGAGTCGGGGTACAATTTAGAGTACAGACCATTTTTCTATGTGGACACAATCATGCCTCCCCCGTACCTCTACCGACATAGCAACCGCTTGGAAGTTCGAATCGTCATCTTTAGGATACGTAATGGTGACTGTTTAATTTATAAAATAATTATGTAATATTAAATTATGTTAATATTCAAATCCTAAACCATGTGGATTGTGGGAACCGAAATCTTGAAAAAAAATTATTAAATAGAGCAAATCTGGTTTACTTACGTCCGCCTGCACTGCTTGGTGTGTAACCATAACTACCATCAGGATAGACTGTACAGATCCAGTCTGTACAATCGTTTCCTTGTGCTCGATATTCACCTTCAGAATGACAATTGCCATCAGCATCTTTGCATTCTGAAGAAAACATATATAATAACAAATATAATATGGGTATTGAAATACAATGTATGCACTTAATAAAGCGAATGGGACTATGACCCTACAAGATAAACAGACACTTTTGGTAACCCACAATATAAAGATGTAAAGTGACTTACTTGTTTCTGTCGTAAAAAATCCAAAACCATCAGAATTACGATCTTCACATGTCTGAATAGAACATTCTACAACTCGGGTTTGTCCCAAAGGCACGCACGAATCTCCATCTGTACATTCTACAAATTCATAGATATTAGAATACATATTAGACTTAGCCTGATCAGTAGCAGTTAATGTGAATGATGCATGTCGATATATAAATAATAGTATTTGAAATATCTTACGTTTAGAGTGTGGACCAATAGATAATTCAGAACCGTCTTTAGTACATTTATATTCAATACAGTTAGAAGTTTTTGTTCCACCCACAGGCACACATTCTCCTTCAAATGGACAAGCTACAAATATATATAATTTAAGATTAAGATAAAGTCTTTGAATGGCATTTAGCAATTGTGAGTACGATATATAGACACAGCTTTATGGAACAACAATCACTGGTTAAAGTTTTATGCAACGTTTCGACGTGTTTCCCCCGCCGTGCCTGAGGACACGAGGGGAAACACGTCGAAACGTTGCGTAAACTTTAACCAGATAAAGAAAACTGGCTGATCGTAACATAGTCATGATGCATAATAATAATAAAAATCCTGATTGACAGTAACTCAAGCTCAAATTTGCATACTAACCTTCTTTAGTAAGAAAGAAACCAATGTTATTATCTCTTTGTTCACATGTGTATTCAGCACACCCATCTGACCTCACTGATCCTTGAGCTGCGCATGAACCATCAGCATTAACACAGGCTACAGCACAAATAAACAAAATTCGTTATAGGGCCTATAATCATATCCAGTTTCAGTCTCTTATGTTTTAGTCAGAAAATATAGCAACGATTTGCGAATGATGCCATGCCATTTATAAAAGACTACCATAAAACTTTTCAATTGTTTAAATATACTTACAAGCACCGGCGTTTTTCATGAAAAGAGAGCCATTTTCATATGCACAAGTTTTAGATTGACAATTTTCAGTTACACTGGAACCAACATCAACACATTGACCATTGTAAGAACAACCTATAAAGGGAACAAATTTGATTGTCAAAATGTACTTGATTTATTACTTTAACTAATATAGTGTATTTACATGCTTTTTGTTACACATACGTATACATTTAAATACTGTGTGGGCTATTGTCCTTAAATATATATGAATCTGTAGAATAACTTACCCAATGTAGAAGTATAGAATCCGATTGAACCGTTTCTATTTTCACAAGTTTGCTTAATACATTGGCTGTTACTGGAATTTCTAACGTAACCTAAATCTCGGCACTGACCGTTGTCGTCACATCCTGCAAATTACAGAAAGCCAAAGAATGTCTAAAAAAGAAATTTCAAGAAAGACAGATAGAATGTGACGATACAAACTCCAGCAGAACTGGGAGATCAAATTCGACATATAAAATATTATCAACTCATTTAAAAGTCAAAGCTTACTAAATTTAGAGAAAACCATTTGAACTGAAGCTCCAGATTGATGACATTTCAATTCATTACAACCACTTTCAGCTGTTCCATTTACAGGCACGCATTGATTTTCGTAGGAACAATCTGAAAATAATTTTAGCATTTGATTAAAGAAGGCCAGAGATTTATTTAATTCACCACAAGAGTATTATCCTTTAGAAATACACGACCTATTTGTATAGTTCCATGCTTTCTCGTTGAGAATTGCTGTTTCAGGTTTACTGAGAAGCACTGAGATGCTATGAAAGTCCGTTTCGTTTACGAACGTAGGTCTGGTCAAATAAACAGACCACAAACGTGAACACAAATGATACAAAAGGGAAACGTACCATGCTTCTGTAAAAAGAAGCCAATACTTCCAGATCGAATATCACACACATACTCTGTACATCCACCTTGTGATGTTTGAACATGGCCTAATGCAAAACATCCTCCATTGTCCATACATTCTATAAAAATAAGGTAAATACGTTTAACAAATAAGATCCTATCAAAAATATCAGAATGTCAGAATTCGCTTTGGATTTGCTGATTTTATATAGGATGGTTTTTCAAAAGTTATTCTGTTAAATAAATCTGTTTTGTGTTTGAAATATCTCAGAGATTTTGAAAGAAAGTTAGATCTTTTGTCATCTGAAAAGAAAAACATTACTTTATAGAAAACAAGAATAGCGTCACTTACGGTATACATATGACAAACTGGCAGATCCATTGACATCTTCACATGTTCTTTGGATGCAATCACTTCCTACCTCAGATGTTCCAATGGCCATACAGGCATTATTATGGGAACAAGCTGGAAGATTAAACACACCGAATTAGAACTGTATTCAAAGATGACTATTAGATGAATATATTATACAGGTATGTGAGGCCCTACAATCCTTCATTTCAATGTTCACAGAATGTTTTTTATCTCGTTTATTTTTATTTGTCCGTTAGTGAAAATCATGTTGAAATAATGTTTTGAAAATCCGACTATCGTATTTCAAGAGTATTGGTATCTTTGTTCTTAAAATTATTCATTCAATGAGAGGTTGAAGTGAAGATTTTAAGAAGGCGATATTAATCACCATATTTGATAAACTAAAAACTATACATAATCGCGATTTGAAAATCTCATGTTTTTCTGATATATGTTTAAAATATCTCGTACACCGGATATGAATATCGCCCAAAATTCCAAAATGTGTCAAAACGCCAAGCTGGACTTCCAGATATAATTGTCCAATCTGATTTGTTTTTAACCTATTGGTTGTAAGAAGATCGGCATAAAGAATACTTCAAGTTGTATATAAAACAATAAAAGGTGGTGGGGGACTGTAATAAATCAAATATTTCATTTTCAGAAACTCAAACTCATCCGGTATTTTTGGGTGACAAACAACCTATTTCACTGGTACTGGTACTGAACAAGCATAAATATACCAGGGAAAATGTAGATTGTAAGCTGTACGCCTTCTGATTTATTAACAATATATATATAAGGTATCAATTGAATAAATTCGCCACGTTGCAAAAAGTGAAATATGTTGTATAATTATAATAATACAGCTGGTATTGGCATGAAATGAAAATTAATCTAATTCAAACCATATAGTGAATTAAGTGTTATTATAAATATAACAATATTTAATTGTTACAGCATTTCAATGGAATGACATCTGTAATTCAAGCAAATGTCACGAGTCATTGTGATTGTATTTTAATATTCCTAATGTTTCATATACTATTTATAAATGCCGTTCATAAACAAAACTATTTATCATTGTATTTTTTCCCCTTCCAGATCCTGAAGCTAACAAACTGTTTCAAAAGATATATTGCCCTACATTGTGAGTAATGAACGAACCAAGCACCTTTCCTTAACTGAATATATCATGTCTCGTCTCATTGTTGCAGCCGAAATCTTAATGCAGGAATTAAATCTAACAGTAATACCGTAGTATGAGGTGATAAAAATATTCCAGCACCAAAGAAGTTGTTTCAGAGTACTCATATTGATTATTTTTTCACTGTGTAAAGATAAGATTTATCATGTATATTTACCTGATGCAGTAATATACATAGCAAGATAACCATTTCTATTCTCACATCGTCTGGTGACACAATCTGAACCAGTGACAGTATAATTCAATGGGTGGCATACACCATTATGTTGACATTCTGAAATAAGATTTAGGTAAGTCATCATTTTATTATATTATGAAATATAGTGAAACAAAAATATCCATCGGCGATTCAGAACATTTAGGCCTACAATAATTGAACATGTTGGTCGTCTTGTGTCTTAAATATTAAGTGGACTGCTCATGTTAGTATTTTAAATACATATTCGAATGTGAACACATATTTCTGGTCAACTATATCTCCTTTCTCCAAACTCATCTTATTTTATCACCATCAAATCATAACCTACAGATCTATTTGAACTAAGTTACCAATTATATCTAATGTCTTTTCCTTTGTAGTAGAATCGTGCGAGTGGGGACTTGACAGGTTGTGCTTAGAGTGAAAGTGCCACCATTTCATGGAACATTTTTGTGAATGTTTTCCACACTAATCAAATATTTTCATCTATGGGAACACTGCTATTCTATTGCATAAAAAATTCTTACCGATAGTATTTGGACCATATCCACCATTTTCACAAATATAATGAACACAGGGTCCACTGGATGCTAGAGTAAATGTTTCTAAATGGTCGAATGTTTGACCTTCTATTGTACAGTCGGCATCTGAAGAACAATTGAATTTCATTTTCAAATTGTCATCTCTAACTTCGTAATCCATCAACTGAGGTAAAACATGCTTTACGAAAATGGATGTGCCACGAAAACTTATCGAAAATTTGGATATCGTGATTGAGTATCATGATTCTAATTTACAAAATGCGGTTCTGACCTATATAAACATAGGCGTTGTTTTGTTTAATCAGACCTACCAAAATAAATCAAATTAAAAAAATAAAAACAGAAATATATATTTACTTGTTCCGCCAACTGAAACCAAGGGTAATACTGTAAGCAATAAAAACAAAATCATCTTTTAAGTTTCACCAACTTTCAGTTCTGATCTGGACTGGTAGTCAGACGGAGTTTAAATATCTGTTTTCTGATCTGAATTTTATTATGATGATATTTGATTGAAAGGATCAATCTCTTTTGTTATTTTGTTTGTTTATGTATATTGTGTTCTTTGAAAACAGGGCAGCAGCTTGTGATGTTACGTATTGATTTCCCGCCAATCACAGTCTGAAATTTTAAAATATGACGCAAAATTTCGACATCGCCTTTACAAATTCTTTGAAGTTTTGACTTTTGAATTTATTTTCATTTACGTAACAATTGTTTGTTTGTCAGAAAATGCCAAACCTTGCTGTCAAGACAAGGTTAGACAACAGTATTTGAACAACCAAAGAAATCCAATTTATATCATCGAATTCGAGAAAATCGAATTTCATTAATAACCAAATTGCCCAGTCTGCATTCTAATCATTCTGATATTAGTATAAACAGAAAATGTTAACATGTTATATAGAGTATGTCGGAATTCTTAAATATGATGCATCGACATAGTTTGCACTTGTACTGAATCATGTTCAGTGGCGATAATGTTTATAAAAAGCTTTGATGTACATACGTTTTAGATATCCTATTTTGAGTCCATTTTGAATAGTTTTAGTCATGTCTTTCATTGTCATCATCAAAAGGTATACATAATCATTTTGTACAAGAAAATCTTGTTACCATTTGAGTTTTAATGCATTTTTCACATTGGTAATGAGTTATAGATACGGTGGTTTTAATCTCGTTCGACCAGTTTTTCGTCATCTTAAAACTAAATCTGGACTAAGATACCGAGTAATAGTAAAAGGTACTATATGCAGAATGAAAAGCAATCCATGCTATTTCGTATCCATGAGACTGTCAGGATTTTCTCTGTTGTATTTACATACCTATAATGTGTTGGATCTTCACTGGGTACTATTTAACTAAGTCCAATTTAATATATGACTATATTCATTAGCTATTTATTTACTTTTATCTGAATCGTTTAAACCACCTCGAGGTATGTTTTAGATCAAATTAGTAGATATATTACCGACGTAATTCACACAAAAAACCTAGAGATTTTCTGTAGATTTAGCCGTTAGCAAGAGGTGAAAAGTAACCTTGTTTTACGGTAATTGTACATCTTCGTAGTCTTGGTGGACAATGGTGAACAATGCTTAGATATTGAACGTGAACATGGAAAATCAAAAATAAATTGAAGGTGTAACTATTCAGCTTTTAATCACATATAACAATATAAAATGCATATAAGACAAATATTGTAAAGGTTTGGGAAAACAATTGAAGGTATGCAATGGACATAAAATAGAGTAAAGTATAACCTATAATGATTAGGGTATGCAATTATTTCTTGAAATTCGTCTAACATAAAGTCTATTGATATTCATGACTATTATGAACAGGAATACATGATGTTGTTGTACACCTTACTGCATCTACAATTTGAATGAATTTCACCATACAATTCACGAGAGAATGTTGAACCAATGTCATGACAAGTACCAGTCGTGTCTTCACATTCTACAAATAAAATAACAAGGTTTGAGAAAGGGTTACTTGCTCCTCTTTAAAAAGAAGAAATCTTGCTATTTAAAAAGATTCGAAGAGGTTTTCCATCCTTAGCTAGTATTAATCATCCGTCCAATCTGATTTCCTGTCAGATAGTATGACCAGATTATGACGAACATTATGGTAAATACTATTCAAGTGTTCTTGAAAGTAGTGTTTTTAGACTATCCGGAATGACAGGGATAATCCAATACTCTAATTTAGATACTTTAATTTAGTCTATCAATTGTATGGTATAATGTACTAATAATTCAATTCGTTAAACCTTACTTGTGTCTGTAGTGTGTATCTGTAGTCTAGTGTAACCAGGCATAATATCATGTCTTAAACATGTTTTAGTAACACAGTTTTCGGTCCAGACTTGGTCGACAGGTCGACACGCTGTACCATCCACACAACCAGTTCCTAGATAGATTAGTAAATAATACATATATCTGAATAAACTATTCTAAATTAATGACCCCACAGTGCAAAGTGCAATCCGCGGTTGGCATGGATCATTTTGAAAATACTGTTACCATTGATCAAAATGCTTTATGCTATATGATACACCTTACATCAAATTATCCACTTTGATAATCAATCTTACCTTCGTTAATGACCCTCAATGAATATGAATTGTCTTGAACTTGGCATTGACGTGTTATACAACCATCAGTAATAGTAGAATTTACAGCAACACATCTATATGGTTCTTCACTGCTACGAACTCTTTCAAAACAACCTGAAGAAAAAGCATCGAAAGCATTGAAAATATTCTGATACAATGATTACACAGTTAAATATTACGGCAGTGATATCCCAGCAATAAATGCCAATCTTTAAACATTGGTTATTCATAAAGGGGAACATTCATGATTGATTGAGATTCTAATGTCAGGCGATATTTGCAAAATATATCTGTTGAAAATAATATCAAAGTTCGTATCACATCCTTATTGTGTTTCTTACCTTTACTTATCAGATCTAACTGATAGGTAATATAATGGCCCTTATCTATTTCATTACACTGGTAAGTAAAACATCGATCTTTATAAGTTTCTCCCACTGATAGACATCCACCATTTAACTTACAACCTATAAAACAGAATGGAAAAAAAAGATCACCGATTTTATCATAATAGTTTATCACAATAACCCTTACTGTCAGGGTTCAGTATGAGCAAAATGTCTGACCATTTTTTGTTTTTTGTGTTAATCAATAAAAAAAAAATACTTTAATCTGAAACAGTTCGTTATGAAACTATCCCACTTAATGTCCAGAATAGCAATATCGATAAATAACGATAACACTTTTCATTATAGGATAGATCATAAAGTACGACCATAATTATAAAGAAATTTGACATCTTTTTTTGCAAAATGACAGCTTTAAGTTTGAACGAATATGATGCATTTTTTCAAAAAGTCCTTATCAAAAAATCCAATGACGTCCAACTGTAAACTTTGTTGCTTGGAGAATTATAAAATCCATTGGCTTGTATTTTGTAGATTTTGAGGCTTGGTCACTCGTCTTCTTTCAGAAAACCGATTATGATTTTACATTGACTATTTGTCATGGTAAACGGGCAATGATTACTTTAGATGATACGAGAAATTTTACAATTTTTAAGATTTCAAAGTCGTTCAGACTATAAAGTTGTAATTTTGTCGTGTTATATATTTAATATTACAAGGTAAAAAATTAGCTTTGATGCTCTATGAATAATCCTGAAATGAAAGTGTTATCTTTTAATCTCAATCAATGTCTTTACTAATCATTGCATCGGAAAAGTTGCTAATCGTTTTGATGCCATCATATCCAGGCCCGGTTTCCCAATTAATTGGACCTCTCGTGGCTTTTGATCCTTGTAGACCATAAACTGGATAGAAAGTACTGATATCAGTAGGGCTTCTCACGTAACTAAGTGTTCTCTGGTACGGGTATTCGTGTCTTTTTTGGGAACTATGGTACTAAAGCCTTAAGGTATTTAAGATTATGTTTTTCTATTTATGTGTGGCCGAAGCAGTATATTATGGGTGGGTTTTCGGAATGACCAAAGGGCGCTAAAAGATATCTTTGAATCAAAGGCTAAAAATCATAATAACTTCATAATGTTAGAATTATTGTAGTTATCTGATCGCACTAAAATATACAGGACAAGATGTTATCATTGAAACGTACAAATCATTATAACTTTATACCGGTCTAAATAGAGGTTAATTACCATACAATATCAATAAATCAACGTCTAGTACTCTACATATTATTTACTTAGTCATTTATTCAATATTTTACGTCAGAACTAAAAAGTAAGCCAGAGATAACAAGCGCTTACGCACTTCTTTTATGGGTAACCCACACTTCACCTCAATTTTACAGAATGTAAAAAAACAACAAAATATAATCGACGCATATCTTAAAATAACTAAGTCAATATTTCAGTATCATTGAAAGGGGATTACCTCCTACAAGGGTTCTGTACCCGACACCAGTCTGTGAGCGTTCACATCGTTGTTGAATACAAGTGTGTACTGTTCTAACTGATCCTTCAGGACGACAACCATTGATACCATCATCGCAACCTAGAATAAGAATATTCAAATTAAAATGTAGTCCTATATAGAAATTGTTCAGTGATCTTTCCGTTGAAATCGACTTACGTACAATGAATGTATCACCAATATTGTTAATAAACAATACCAGAAAAATATGGAGAGGATGAAATGACCAAGGTGACAATGTACCAACGATTCTGATTAAGATTGCTGTTTACAATGACCTAGAAGTAGATGAAGATTTCTGGATTGCCACCTTTGCTCATTGTGTTAATGCACTCTTAATATGAGACACTTTCCTAGTCTAGTCTCTCTGCGGTTTGTCACACATCGCATTTCAATCGGTGAGATAAAAGGTTGACTGAATCTTGATTACGTAAATATGTACAAAGGTGTTTTCTTGCACCGTCTTGTTAAATCATGGGATTTCGTGTATAATCGTTTCTCTGGATGTTTTAAGTTATTTTCGTGAAGACATTAAAGGGATTGTAAAGAGATTTTCTAAAAATAAAAATCTATGTGTATGGAGGACACTGTTAACATCAATTTGCACCACTTCAATTTTCAATCAGACGTCTTTGATTCTTGCAATTCCATTAAAACTAATTGTTTGATGACGTCACTAATCGTGGGGGGACTTTTGTGATACAAGCATATTCAGCGATAAGAGACGTCAGCACTACGTTTTAGTAGAATTACATGAACCACAGACGTCTGATTGAAAATTGGAATGATGAAAATTGATGCTATCAGTGTCAGAAAACCTCGTACATCCCTTTAAGAAAGCATTTTGTTTGGTCTCTTTTTGAAAGTGAATATTTCTATGAGACCGGTAAGACACAAAATTAATAAATAATCAAATAACATTTCAAAGTATTTATTAAAAGATTTGTATTGCTTTTAAATGGGAAAAGTTATCAGAATTGCCATTGAGTTTGTGGGTTCAAGTATGAAACAAAAATAAAGAAAGTGTCAAAAATGTCAAATAAGTAAAGAATTATTTCATTAGAAAGAGATTAATCTACTGGTAAACTTCACAACAATATGTTACCTAATGATCGAAAGTACACAGGCTGCGTTATAACATAAATATATCGCGGACTTTATTAAAAAAAGAAACGAATCCATCCTGACTGGTCGATGTAAGTGTCACTCAAGGAAAGGTAGCCACCTATTCATAATACAATCAACGGGATTGGCGATACGAAATATTACTGCAGATTTGTTTTGTATTTACGACTATACGAGACATCTCATTCGTAGAACACTCCACACCTCATTTTTAGAAAAGAGTAATTAATTTAGAAAGTAAATGCAAAGAATGTGACCATCTCATAGATTCATCACTCAATCGATGCGCATAATTAAATATATGTTTTCAGTAGAACAGTGGTGGAAAACATAAAAATCAAATTTATTGTATAAAACTATTTTATTATCACACAATTACATGATTGCTACGACAACCTCGATTCTATAATTTTTAGAAAATTTGCATGAGTCAAGATAGAATCGTCAACAATATCGGTTTAAAACATTAGACTTTCCCATTCTAACCACGGGTCTATCCAATACTATCACCAATGGGCCCCGAGAGACCGGATCAAGCTACGGCAGTATTCTGATTACACCAAGATCAGAACCAACACTTGACGACTGAGCTTTAACAATACTACGATTACCCGTTCGTAGCCACGTTCTCACCAAAACATAGCTACGATCTATCCGATTGCGCCACGATTGAACCATGACACAACCTCGATCTATTATGTTCTCTATAACGTTCGTACCAAATCCTGTATATACAGTCTATTTTCAAGCAGACCTCATCGGGGTGAGCAAGATCCTCGTAGGATCCATGACTATCACGACCATTCCATCACGACTGTTCCATCACTGTGCCCCGACATTCTAGCCCCGATTTGTGTGAATCATGAGAGTTTCTTGATATATATGCCCTCTCGACAATACCCGACCATCACGAATTTGCCGCGACTCACCCCGATCACGTCACGACCTCCCCGACTTGACCACGACTTTTCATAGAGATAAGTAAACGCATAAAATCGCCTACTTACCATATTTTGTTGGTCTGTAACCGCCTTGATTACATGTGTATTCTATACAAGGTCCGCTAAAACTTACTTTAAATATTTCACCATGTTCATAGGTTTTACCTTCCACTATACATGCTGAAAACAACAGTAACATAACTTCAATATTTATTCATCAAATTCATCATCAAAGTCATTGATTGTTCACGATGTTGATAAACTCTCAAATAAATAACTAAGCTTTCTAGGTTACATGAACATGAAGACAGTAGTAACTATCGCACTTTTTCAAATCTCTTGTACATTTTCGACTGATGAACATATCGAGTCTGTAGACAACAACGCAAAAAGAAAACTTACGTATGCTCGTGTATGTTGTGGTGCTGCTTTCAGTAAATGATGTATTTTGAGGATAGACTGAATGAACAGCTAACAATATGGCAAACACAAAATATTTCAAGACAACCATGCTGTACATCTGACCTCTGGCGATTTGGTCATTCTAAAATGGGCAGGGTTTTATATGTGTCATTAAATGAGAAGACTTAGTTTAATTTTTTGGGAGGTGATTAAGTCAGCTGGAGATTAAAGCGTGGGATATTGAACTCTATTAATATTATAGCATATATCCTGATAACCTTATTGTCCTATTATCTACCTATAGTGTCAATCATTATAAATTTACTGATCTGATGTCAGTTAATTGACAATATCAATTGGCATGCCCTTCTCAATATTTCATTTCAATGGTAATGTATACGGAATTGAAATTATTTCAAAAATAAGAAAGCTTTATCATATTAAGTACATAACTGATTTCAATTTTTAAAGTGAATGAGTAAATCTGTCAAATATATCGCATCAAGTCGTTTATACTGCAAATTTTTCATTACTCAAGATCCAGATTTTGCGAATTTCTTTGTCCTTTCCTGAAACAATAACATATTTTTATCCGCAATACGAATTAGCCTAATTATTTTTTGACTGTTACAATCACTACGTCGTTATCATGAGATTATGCAAATATATTGTTAATATTTCAAAAATTGTTTACCTTACATTTCTCCTTGTTGTTTCAAAACTCCAATTTGTATTTTGTACGATGTAATTACACAACTTATTTTGTCAAAGATATAACTATTTTGTAAAATGGTCGTTATGTCTTTGATAATATTTACCTAACCTAGTAAATGAATTGTAAGACTTGCTCGGTATTTTCTTCGAAAGATGAATGTGAAATAATGTTAAGAACATTCCCAGTCCACTGCTTGATCCTCGAGACAATTATAATATGAGACTCAATCAACAGTAACGTTTCTATGTATCGAGCAGGCACTTTCCGACTTATTAAAACAGACATCCTTCAAAATGTTGACGTTCATAATTTTATGACGTTATTATAGCTATCGTCATCCGAGAATGGTATATCTTGTCCGGATTTTGATGTCAGCTTTTGATATTATATTACGATTTTGTTGTATGTATGATTGGTGGCCTCTGTTAATAACACTTGGTATGTCGAAAAATGCTAAAAACAGATCAACATTATCTAAACGAAGGATATTTAATTCTAATCTACAATTTTCATACCACGATACAAATTAAAAACATAAATGAACACTACTGGTAATTCTCACCTCTTGATAATTATACACATGCTTTAATTGATATTAGTTAATTTTAGTGTTGTGGAATTCATACATATTTAAAATACACGTGTCCTAATCAAAGTTTTATATATGAAAAATAAAATATCACCAAAAAATATAATTATGGTTTTTACATAAATCACGACGATTACTATATAAGAAAGACTATTTTAAATTCGGTCCCATTATTACTCGGAAAACAATCAGGTATGTACCCTTTTTGATATATCATATAGAGACTTATTCAACGCTGACATCTTGAAAAACACCTTTAGGTTCAAAAAATCGTATTTAAAATTGTTTGAATTTATTTTTTTATTTTTTTTTATTTCGCAAAACCTGTTCTTCTGGCTCACATCCTCAGACTCAACATTTGACTATTTACTACAAAAACATACCGGCAGATCGGTTGAAAATGTACATTTAAATAACTCTTTATTGAATATCCAATGTGTCTTATCTTACTTATGTCTTATCTTGATTTGAAAACCACCACCATGGTCATTTAATCTCTTAAGATCAACACAAAAAAGTCTTAAAGGGACTTATAGCCATTTTGGGGGGTTGACTGAGTCTGAAACATATGGATTTGAAGGCTCAAATTTGGACGGCGAGCTGTGAACGCTATTACTGAAAAATTTCCGTGCGATTGGTAAACAAAATGGCGCATCTGTCACTTTAAGCATCTATTGCAATTTATTTCAAGTTATGTACCTTCTGTCACTAATTGAATATCACATTGCGTAAAGACAAACCAAATGTGAATTTTTATTTCTGTGAAATCTTATCAAATTAAACTGGAATTAAGTGTATAATATATACAAGATATTTAAAAATTGAGAATTATTGCAGATTATCACACCTTCATGTAGTTTCCCATCAAGATTATTAGCATCTGAAGTTGAAGGTATATTAAGATGCAACTATTTTCCATTTATTGCATTATAATATTAATAAATAATTGTTCAGATACAACAATGTTACGACTTTTGGTAGCAACTGTACTCCTGACAGTTGCCATGGCAACAGAAACTGAGAATACAGAAAATGTTGAAACTATTGATATTGATGCTACTGCCATTGAACCGGAAGATGGTGCCGATCTGGAGAAAAAATCAGGTAGTTACTCAAATGTTCCGGAAATGATATTTGGTGCTTGTATTTTGTTGCTATTAGAAAAAAAGTTTCATATAAAAATAGGTACAAGATGCATGTACATGTATATGATGGATTATATATATTATAATATTCTTATTTATTAAATCTGCGTTCGACATTCTCATACAAGCAGTGGTTTCAAAAGATACATTTTTTCAAATACCTAAACTTTGTATCTTTTTCTGTTTCAGCCCACTATTGTTACCATCAAGGTCGTATTATTATGAACGGACGTGGACAGAGAGATCCCGATTCCTGTTCAATATTTAGATGTAATAACGGTCGAGTTAGACAAGAGCAGGATCGTAAGTAGTTCAGTCATTAAATTGTTTCAACTCGATTAGCTGGCCAGGTTAAAAATTGCGTTTGTATGGTATATCCTTCCTACAACTATCCCAAATTTGCTATTATTATGCTCGCTGTGTAATGTATATTGTGTTTTCCGTTTTTTGTGGATGTTACAATTATCTTTCTTTGGTTATCGATCCTTTTTGAACGTTTTTTTTTTTTTGCATTTTTTTTTTGACACTCCACATATAACTATCTTTTTAATATCATTAAACAGAATGTAAACATAAAGGAAGGTGTCATCAAGTTGGCCGATCCTGGAACGAGGACTGTACAACTTATAGATGTGACAGAAGAAGAGACAGAAAGAATAGAATCCGATTTGTTGCCAGCCCTGTTTCTGCAAGTAAGTACAGTACATTGAGACACTTTGTCATGGATAGTTTTGGTATCTTAATCGAAAATATCAGTTTGGAATTAAGGGCATTTGACCCCGAATCTTACAATAAACATACTTTAAATCATATCGTAGATTACTGGCTATTTTGAAGCGGTTGTTTGTTAAAATATTATAATTATTAACTAAGTGTATTATGTAGCAATTGATAATCACACGATCATTCCAAGCTGGACTAACAGCTGAAATCCAGTGCTTATCATCATTGGATCGAAGATATATTGCTTAAATTGGAAATCGCCCCATTTTATGCTCTTTGTAGAATGTGTTGATGCCCACGGTAATTGTCGTCGACCAGGAGAGAAGTTCCCACACGTTCAGAATGGTAGATACCGCAGTAGATGTACTTGCAGACAGTATAAATATGGTAATGAAATGAGAACTAGATACAAATGTTAGAAAATGTGTTGCTTCCCTTTAACGGTTTCTAGAATGTTTACTTAATTTGCCAATAAATATTATGTTGCAAATGACTTAATCGTTTTCTTCTGGAAATGACAAGGATTGTAGAATTACCACTTGGTTTTTGTTTGCCTAAATTTACACAATTTATTTATCTATGCATTTTGTAGTATCTTATTTCTAATTTACATCACCAGTACTTGAATTGACCCTTGCGTGAAAAACTTACCATATTATTAAGAATCTGAATCATTGCTTTACACCATCATGGTAATATTTCTTCATGAATATGACATTAAATCATAGCAGTGACTATAGTTTTATTCATAACAAATGAATTGGGTAAGATAATACAGTTTTGTCCAACAATATTTCTATTCCAAAGTTTCCCATAATCGAATTATGCACATTCATATCTTAACCTAGTACCAAGTAAATTACAAGTACATTCTCTGTATAGTTGGTTATTGATGACATACGAAAAACTTTCTCCAAAATTTTTACAGTTTCCATAGGCATCTTGGCATTCTGTAAGACAATAATAAAATCGGTATTACAATCACAAGACGGACATCATTGGCATTGCATCACTTTATGTTTGGATCGAAGTCGGACTTAAAAAATCGGGAAACTCAGTTTAGAGTTTTAGGAGAGGAAAAAAGATTTGGAAGGCCAGTGGGTGTTTCGGACAGTACGTACTGGTTTTCCTTGTAGAATAGCACCTCTCAAGATCGCCTTGAATTTGAGACACATTTTCTTTAAAACATTAGGATCTTCAGCAAATTACTTACGTATTCCCAATGTTCGAATACGGAAAGTGCTTGGACCTGTTTTTCTGCAAACAAATTGCTGACAATCTTTAATCCATGTCTCACCTATAGTATGACAATCACCATTGGGATCTCGACATTCTAAAATAAATTTTGATATAAGTATCTTCATGCTGTTTTTGCAAACATTCATATGCATACTAAAACATATTTCTGAGTTATCAAACTTCATCAATTTTACTATTGCTATAAGTCATATTTAGTAGTTTATTACGAATAATGCAATACTTACTTGTATGAGTGACATAAAATCCAATGGTGTTACCCCTCTCCGCACAGATAGCAGTTTTACAGTTGAATTCTTTCTCAGTACCTTGAGGATGACATCCCCCAGATCCATCGTTACATTCTGAAACACAAAGATAGTGGTTGCTAAATTACGAATCGTTATTGGATGTGATTCAAAGAGAAAAAGTATGTAGGTTACTGTGAAATAATAGCACCTGGGCATAACATGAAAGATTGGTGTTTATGGACATTACCCACCCTCACAACTCGGAAGCTAACAAATTAATAAAATAGTTTATCGGAATAAGTTCCTTCATTGAAACCACAATGGACATACCTAATTGAATTGGTCTAACTAATCCATGATTACAGTTATATACAACACATGGTCCAGAACGAGCAATAGTAAAATTCTCTCCATGAGAATAATCTTGGCCATGCATTATACAAAATGTTCCTGCAAAAAGATGATACATAATTTGTTACAACGAAATTTAATCTTGATAGAGAAAGAAACGACACATATACTATACAAAATAGTTTTTATTCAAAGTCCATCTAAATATACATTCTATTTTAACTTTTATGGCAAACCAGACATTCCTGATACAGAAATGTAAATCGTAAGAATAATTATGTTACGATATATAATTGCGGTTATCATAATAGAAATTCATTATTGTCTTCTGCACAGTCTTCTGTCAATTTATTTCAGAAATACACATTTGAATCATACTATCCTATGCATACCAGTTATTATCCCACAACCGATCTGTTAGACGGGATCGATCTAATCTTTCAGTTTGGTGTATCAGAATTTAGTCCAAATACTTAAGCTCGAATAAGTGTCAAAAATTCCAATCAGTATCAACAAGCTTCGGAAAAATGGATCCAAACACCGAAGAAAAATGTAATTGTAAATGAAACCCACCTCTTTTCTGGCGAGGGACTGCTGACACCACCTCGAGCACCAATATCAATAGAACTACAAACATTTTTGGTCTGGTCAAGATTTGCCTTTTGGAGTCACCATATACTACCCTATTGTAACTGGTATAAAACAAATTTGTTTAGAAACAAGGTCAATTCCGGACCTCCGGAAGTTGAAGCTTCGAGAGAATTATATACAATTAACCTTGACACGATAAACATGTTCATGTTATATCAAATAAATATACGACTTTTGGTTAACTAGTTAAAATAGGGCGTATGTTTTCTAAAGAGCACAATGGCTTTGTGGAATCTAATCCAATTTCACAGAAAATATAAAACGTCTTTTAAGGAATAGTGAAACAATCAGGATTTTGACACTTATCAAATTAGTTAAGATTAAACGAACCTTAACATCCAAAGTTGTGAGATTATCTTGCCCATAGTGTGTAGTTCCATTCTTTTCCAAACTTCAGACAATAATAAAAATAATACAGCCACATCCAACTACAGAATTTAAAGTAAGATGTACCGAAAAGCGCCAGGGTCACATTCCAGTGCTACTTGTTCGGTACAGATCAAACAGCTTACAGATATAATGAAATTCTTATGGATTACAATTACTAACTTTATTGTAATCCATGAGAATTTTTTCATTATATCCTTTACTAAATGCCATTCAAAGAACTTACAGATAGCAATGGTTGAAGCTGAGGGGGAGTTGTGTCCACTTGTACATTGATATGTCACACAGTCCTCTGTTCCGTCTAAAGGTGTGGACACACGAACGGTCTTGCAGATGATAAAGTAATTGGCGACAACTTATGTCGGCAACACGATAATCTGGTCGTGAAAGTGCGGGAACACGACTGTTCGTGTGCCCGTACCCTAATGAAATTATCTGGCCTATAGTGTGTTGTTCGATCTTCTTGAACTCATCAGACAATGATGAATATAACTTCTACGAATTTGGTCACATCTGACACTAGTCTTTATGATGAGAAGTACCCAAAAACTCGATATGTTAGAACGAAATCTTTGATATTGAGACCATGATATGGATAGATTTGAGCATAAGTGTAGGAAGAAACTAATCGCAAAAGATGAAGCAAAAGATTGTGACTTCACAAATTTTATTTAATTTAATACTGGCATTGGTATTTAATATTTTCTCCCATTCTCTGGCATACACAATGTCTGTAGGGCACACCACGCATAACATACGGAAAGACTGAACCAGGTTGATGACATTTTCCATGCATATCTCTACACACTGAAACAGACAGATGTGAACATGAAATAAGTCGAATGTATACGTCAAACGTCAACGGATGATCTAAATGGCACATTCAGTTGTATATTATGTGGTTCCGACTAATAAGCGATGCTCTGCAATCCTTAGAGCAGTATGATAACATTTTGAGAACATCTTAAAGAATTCACATAAGATTGGTTTGATGGGCTGAGGACGTTTTCGTAAGGTTCATTAGTTCATTCCGGTGTTAAAAGTGACTTTTTCGGAAAAGATCAAAGGACTTACAGACAGCAACAGTTGAAGCTGAGGCGGAGTTGTGTCCACCAGTACATTGAAACGTCACACAGTCATCTGTCCATCTTGAATTAATATCATGGCACTCTCCATTGTTACCTCTGCATACTACAACAGATTCATTAGACAATTAATCCATTTTCTTACTTACATTTTGCTTACTTAATCATTACGCCCTGCTAACCGTCACCATAAACATTCACATGTTCTTTACAAGTGAGAAATTGAAAGATTTGGCTTTCATTTCTGATATTACGGAAGGACGAACATTGCAAAGAACTATATACATGTATACATGTACATGTACACTGAAATATCAAATTGTTTTTGTTAGTCGTCTGTTGATGTCAATCTTACCTTGCTAGGTAGTATATTATTTCCAAGATGTAGAAAGAAGTCTTTTACTTACAAGGAATGGGTTTAATTCTCCACGCATTTGATCCCGATCTGGAACAAGTATATTCAAAACATCCGTTCTGATCTCTCCATCGCGAACCTTCGTCATGACATTGACCATTCATTGAACAACCTGGGTGATTAACATGAATTGAAAGGGTATACAGTGTCTGTTGTCCTCGTTGATATTTTTCAACGTTGTTATTTTGATACCTTTCTTTTAAGACGGAGAAATTATATGGCTATTTTAACATTCCATTACAAGCAAACGATGGAAACGAATACCAAAGCACTGTCTGCTCAATGCATCGACAAAGAGGACTTCACAGATATTTTCTGGATGAGTGAAACATTTGGTCAAGATACTCAAAGGATATTAGAGGAAATGAAAATTAGTCCTAAAACAAGAATGACTTCGAGATATAATAATGAAAGTGTAAGGCATTTTATAGCATCGTGAAATAAATCCAGTGGCTTGAACAACTTCAAGGGAAGCAACCCTCAACAAAGCTTATCATTAAAAAATCACTAACGAAACAATTGAGATGTGAGTTTTACAAGATACACATCGAATCAACCTCAATGTTCTTGTCTACAAGATCTGAAGTCCACAAAAAATTATTTAATTAATAGTGTAGGAATATATGAATTATAATTTAACTTAACCTCGGACCATCTAATAAGTTAACAACATTTAATTATTTATGGTGACCATTTTGTCCATACTTCCTTTACCGGAATATAAATAATTCTCCGAAAGAAAAAACATTAAAAACACTGGAAAGCATGTGAATAATCTACCCGCTACTTAATTTACATGATATAATTGCGATCATTCAGAAATAAATAGGTAACAGCAAAGTATACCATACCTATTGTCCGTAACACTGGCTGACCACCATGACAGTAATAGGTGGTGCAACCACTTTTAAATTCTGTACCATGATGGTACACCTGACCATTCACAAAACAGAAACTATCTGAAATATGACGAAATCACGCTGAAGATAATTTCATTCAAAGACTAGTTCATATTTTAAATGAATTTGTTTTAACTGGTCATTTGGATATTGCTCATATTTTAGCAAGGGTAGCAAATACCATATCTTTCGTCATATACAAAGACACAACAAAAGACGACGATAAGACCTACCGACATCTTTCGTTTCCAAGTTTTTCCTCTCTTCCCCAGCAACAAAACCAATAATCAACAGCAAACCAATTAACATTATCATTTTGACGTGTCTATAATGAAGCATATAATGACAGATAGAGACTCAGTTTCCCTTAAAATTATCAATGTATGACGTACTTCACGATTAGTCAATGCATATTTTTACGGAATCGATCAAATTTGAAAATCATCATACTCAAAATACTTTATATTTTATAATGAACAGCTTCCAGCGATTTTACATGGTAGATGTAATAATCAATAGCTTCAGTTACATACAGATGACATATATATAGTATAGCTTTACTTGAGGCAATTGCAGTGTAAGAATATGAATATTTTATAGAAACCTCTATACTTACATTGACTGTCTGATCCTGCAGTTCTAGAAACTATCACAGATGTTCAACCTTTAACATGTTATTTTATAACGTCGAGGTCCATTATTTTTAATTATTACAGAATAATTGATGTGACTTTTACTGGATCCAGACTCCAAAGTAACAACCCTGCATTATCATATACAATTAAAAGGTCGGATTGTAATGAATGCAAATAAGAAATTTTATTCCACAGGGCAAAATTGTAAAAGAGGCGTTTTGCCCAATTTTTTCACCTTTGTCATTGAGGATTTTATTATTACTATTATCGTTATTATTAATTTTGTTATTATTATCATTATTATTATTATTATTATTAGTCTGGATAATATTCAGAGAACAGTCATTCGACTAGTTTGGTTAGTATTCTAGCCACAGAGAACAGTCCTTGAACTAGTTTGGTTAGAATTTTAGCCACAAAAATCTCTCATTGAACTAGTTTAGTTGATATTCTAGCCACAGAAAACTGCTATTGAGCTAGTTTGATTGATATTTCAGCATATTCAATATTATTGAACTAGTTTGGTAAGTAATTTAGCCATAGATATCTGTCATTGAACTAGTTTGGTAAGTAATTATTTAGCCATAGATATCTGTCATTGAACTAGTTTGGTAAGTAATTATTTAGCCACAGATATCTGTCATTGAACTAGTTTGGTTCATATTCTAGCCACAGAGAACAGTCATTGAGCTAGTCAGGTTAGCATTCTTACCAGAGAAAACCATCTTTAGTAGTCTACATAACATTCTGACAACAGACACCTGTCGTTGAAAAATTAAACCTCACAATGAACGCCCACAATAAATACAAGGGTAAGTGATTTGGGGAATAGCTGTCATCACATAAGAAATCCACGTCGAAGTCGTTTCAAAATAGTACAGCTTAATAGTGGGTATACAAGTTTGGAACATTCTTGTGAAAACTATTTTGTATAACATGTAGTGGACATGGACCGAGTGGCCAAGCGTCATAAAATAGTAACCCAGCAACCTTTCACGCATCAAAAGACTGGTATTTTTGGGAAGCGGTGCAATCATTTGTGATACTATAAAGTAAAGGTTAATATTATAATTAAATAGTAAATGATTCTATAATTAGCTTAGCGGGACCGGTAAATGATTGCTTAATTTATCTATATAATTATATCAATACATAATTGAGTGTATGTATACTTGTTATTATCAGTAATAATCTCAGAATCATACTTGGGCTTGACTGTCACGTTTGAATGAAGGGCTTGTCGGTTAAAGATGTTTCTTTCGACTTATGAAGGGACCTAAATTGATATACCTTATTAAATCTCATCTTTACCCAAATATTGAATTTGGCAAAACAAAGCCGGTAAACAGAGCAGAGATACCAGTCAAATCTTCATACGTTGTGTTATATAATATTCAGCTGGTGATTTAGGGCTTAAAGGCATCTCTTTGACAATTACATCAATTTTTACCCCTATCCAAAGTTCAAACGTTTATTTGAACTTGTTGGTTCTCCATTTCGATCCATAAGGACGAAGATCAGCGACAGAAGGAAGAGAGTTTTATACTATGCATAAGGTATCACCATTGTTTCTTATCCAAGGAAATCGTTTTGTGGCAGAAACTAATTGACTTGTCTCGTTACCACATTCTCGAGTTTTAAAGGCTTTATCAAAAGCAGCTCATTTCGGGTGAGTTCAAATATCACTCAACAACATGAATGACAAAAGAATAAAATGCACGTTGGAAGAAGATAATCCCTGGCGTCTTTATAATCTGTGTGTGTTATTTTTTCGAAAAATAGACAACAAATTATTCTTATTATATTACAACCACAATTTTGAAGATGTATTTAACAGAAATATTTGATCTTTTGTGTAAGATTATCGAGCCATGTCCTACAAGTACAGGATCTGTACACCCTGCTGCCGATTCTAAATGGAAAGCGGGTACCAGGCTGTCGACACTGCTCGTTTGAATCAGTACACACTAAAATAAAGAAATATTTATTTGTATTTTATAATGCAACTCTGAAGCAATTTCAGCTACATGCTCATTAATAATAGTGAAGCTGCTTTTGAAAGCGCCGTATTTATCACGTTAAATTTTTTGTAAGATTTCTTTTTTTCTTTTTAAAATATCTTGAAAAACAAATATTTATATTGATTTATGACATTTAAATGACAGTTTTCCAATTGTACAAGTCTTAGGAAAGGATAGTTGGTTGGTTGCTTGATGCCAACATACAAAATAACATCCGCTTCCAACAGAAGCTGATATCGCAGACTATAGGTTTATTGGGAGCCAGAATACGTGTTATATGTAGTGGCATTGAAACAACGAAAGAAAATTAACTCACGCATATTAGATATAACAGCCTGGTACTCCTGTCTGTTGTTTCGTTTTTTAGTCTGACAAATATAGGACACGCAGGATTCTGTCCATCTTTCACCAACACGTTTACACTGTCCTTTTCTGTCAACACATTCTAAAAACATGATAAAAACTGAAATTCAACAATACTGAGGAACATTAGTAAATGTTTCACATCGTGACCCATTAGGTCATGAACGTTTGAAACTTTTCCGATGGTAGATTTTTTGCGGCTCGTGGATTCGGCAAATCAATCTTGGGACTGTTTCTTTCAAAACGGTAAATTTTGAAAAGGTTTGATTTACCTTGTGTGATCAACCGTAAAGTATTGTAGTCACATCTGAATGTAGCACAAGGACTTCTTGGTAATGTAACAACTTGTCCATGTCTGTACATATTATCACCATATGTACAATATCTCTCTAAAATTAACACATACAAAAATCTAATCATCCAAAAAGAACATTAGCTGTCACTGGCAGTGAAATGAATGCCGTTTTAAAGTGACATTTTTTTTTGACCAATCGAACCTTAGTCTCTCTAGTTTTTAACTGAGCCAATCAGTAATAGTGCTCATTGCAGCTCACCGTCGAAATTTGAGCCTTCAAAGTCATGAGTGTCCAGAATAATCGTCATTTTAAGATACTCTGTGATATATAGAAAAGACATATATAGAAATAGTGAGTAAAATTCCTAGTTTGAAGCAGTTAAAGGCGATTTTGTTTCATTTCTAGTACTTCTGAAGACTATTTACATATTCAACACTCAAATCAACCCCCCAAAATGGCGCATCTGTCCATTTAAGCCCTACAGACCTGCGCCTGACTAGAATAGAGACGATTGACAGCACTTTTGTTTTTGCCAAATCATAATAACATGTAAGGCCAGTGCTAGATTACTCCTTTGTCTTCGTGTTGACTAAAGATTATTTTATTGTGACTTATTATATATGCAAAATAAAATAAAGCAAACCTCGTCTGTCTTGAAAACCTTGATATTGTGAACTAACTGTGTTGAATATAAAAACACTGAGAAAAGCTAATAACTTCATCTTGTGTTCTGGAAAATCAGAAAAAAAACGATGGGTTTCAAATAAGCATGTGTGTAATCAACATCAATTAAATGAAAGTTGTTCGAATGCTCTATTGGGGCACGATATCTAAACATACAGATACTGCTCATAAATCCAAAAATTAATAGGCCTATATATATACGAGGCAATTATAAATCATTTAAAACACAACATTAAGAAATATTTCTGATCCAAGATAGCCCAACAAAAGTTGAAAACATCAATAGGCAGAAACAAAAGTTCTGTTTACGCCTTGAAATAGGAATAGTGGTCCAAGAGCCAGTTCTATAAGCCTAGTAACGTTATTGATTATTGTAGTAAAACTAAACTTACCCAAATACTAGTCTTATTCCAACTAAATATCAGATTAATTAGCCACGTCTAAATTAGAATAACTCACAATTTTAATATCCCAGTGTATATATGATGATTATTTCACCATCTGTACTTGAATCCACCCAAGAACGACTTTTCAAAGGTCATTTTTTCTTATAATTCTTGTTTAAAGTACCAGTTCCGGAGTTAAGGTGAATTTTTAAGTATATCTCCTCTAAATGATATATATTATACAACAATTGTGTCAAGAAGAACCCATATATACTATCAATGGCATTGTATAAAGAAAAGTATAATCGTTAACCAAATGTTCGTGTTTTTAACAGGAATTTGTGTGAAGAATACTTCACTTCGAGCAGAACATGCCATGTAACACTGTTACAATAAGTTCATTATTTAAGGGATCTTTAATTGTTAGAAGAAACCTCTGTGATACAGATTTTGGTCATTCTTTTTTTAATTCTGAACATGCTCTGTACATGATATTGTCAATGTTAAAATAGTGCTCAATAAATCGATTGTAGAGCAATATAGAAAAATTACAGACACAGAATATTTTTAGATATTTCCTATTTTGTTTTATGGGAACTTTAAGATTTACTGTACCAAGAATTTGTCATGACGTCCTGTTGGCCTCATTCCAGAAATTATTTTAATCTATTTACAATGTTTTACCAAATATGACATAACTTACAGGAGGAAAATACAGGGTTTTATTTTGAATTTGGAAAAGTAAGCATAACAGCTGGTACAACATTCGAAGGGGAAGCCCTATTCTGAAGTGCACCCACAGAAAAGGGAATAAATCTTCATGGCAACTAACATACCGCAATTCTAGAATTGTGCATTCTTGTGAGAAAAATCATATCGTGATTAAACCGCATATAAATAGAAAATCAGAAAGTAGGACAAGTCTTTAATTGTAGTCTGTCTGTAGCACTTAGCCGAATTATCTCCCTACCTACATTAACTGTGGTCTCTTTCTCCCTTTCGTGAGGCTCAACTGTTGTAGTCTGTAAGTTTGTTTAATTATGTTACCTCCCCTACAACATTACATTAGTCCCGAGAGTTAAGACATTAATCCGTGGGCCAATATTTGAAGGCTCTTTTCTTTGCAAATATTCTTCTAGGAGTATTATAGGTCTTGACATGGAATATGTGAAACCCGCCGCTTTAAGGTTATTTCGAAAGAGTTGGACGTTCTGTTTTTCTGACGAGCCAGTTATTGTCCCCGACTGAGACAAGATGGAAATGTCCACGAGTTTTAGCCCTCAGTTTTCACCTATGTAAAATGTTTGAACGCCTCATCGCCACCCTATCCCCTCTTCATTCGCTTTTACCACATTCAATTAAATTGTATAGGATGGCGATCATGGCAATTTTTCGACCTTTTTTTTTATATTGGCGTACCTTTACATTGTGTCAAACTTGAATATGAAAGAAATATTGAGGCTTTTCGATTTTGTTTGAATTTTGGCGAAAAACTGTATGTGTTTATGTATAAAAGAAGAAAGCATGAGTTCCTTTGGTCACTAATCTATGACGGTTATGCACTTGAGTTAACCAAACTTTGTGATATGTTGGTCTACACTACAGATATGAAAATGGACAATCATTTGGATAAGTTTAAATGGTTCAACTGCCGTGGGATATAGGTTAAGACACCTAAAATGCCACCTTAATGCAAATAAGAATCGTGACTAAATACTTTCTCCCAATGTTAAGCAATATGAGGTTCCACCTCGAACAGAACAACAAATTCAAACCAACTGCCACTTTAACAAAATTCAGTTGTTTTGGTGTACTGTTTAATAGTATTATTTTACTATAAAAGAAAGAGTAGTTTATTTTGGGAGAATTTTATTTCGGTACTATTATAGCACAACAGATGTAGCACGGTTGCATAATGAGTGCCATAAATTCCTGGAAGTGATATTGAGGTGATGTAAAAGGTTATTGGGCTAAGTTTACGGATGTTTATTGTGGTTCTCCTTGTTACTATAGCACTATAAGATATATTGATTATATACATTCAGTCTAGCTAAAGTATTAACTGATTGATCAACTATTGGTATGGTATGGTTCTAAGAATACAACACGACTGTAGCCTGACTAACACTAGATGGCGTTAGAGGTTTGAGTGACAGGTGCTTGGAGGAATAAACAGTGGAATAAGAACGGTATAGAGTATATCAGTAAAAAGATGCGATATCCAATAGTTGTTAATGTAGGATAGATTTTGTAAATGTACAGTTTATGATGTGTATATATAGCTAGCAGGATTGTAAATTATTCATCTGTGACGATATAAACTCTGTGATATGACATGATGTAAAAATATGACCTGTCATTTATTTCTTATATAGTCCACAGATTGACACAGAGTAGTTTTTTTATGGCACCAGTAAACTAATAAGACATAGAGTTTAACTACTATAGGCTGTGAAGAAAGTCTGTAGTTCAGTACATTTTAATAACAGATTTTACTTCAAAGGCATGTTATTTATTAGAAGTGAATAGGAAGTGAATGAATTTTTATATTGATATAAGAACAAAATATTTACAATGGCTACAAATAGTACTATGACAGGTACTACACCTTACAGCACAGAAGAATGTCTTCGAGATCGTTACTGGTATGCATTCTTAACATCAAGTTTAGTGACGTTTGCATTTGGATTTGTAATAATTGTTATATATCGTTTGATAATGATAATGTTTTGTCGAAAAAAGAAAAACCAAATATCATATCGGTCAGCTCTTGCCAATTCAAATACTAAATTATCTCCAACCATTGGAACAGGAGGTACGTCCAACCCATTGTTTGTGAAGTCTGCTGATCCAGAAATCGGATGGATGACTGAAGCCAAAGATTGGGCAGGTGAATTGATATCTGGTCAGACAACAACAGGCAGGATTCTGGTAAGTTATACTTTGAAAATGGGATTTTGAAAAATTACCTACAAGGAAACTTAACTTAGTTTAACAATTTACAACCCATCTTGTCACTTCCTGCACATTTAGTTGCAATTTTTCTCAGACATTTCCAAGGAATCCTTCCAATTTCTTCATTTAGACAGAACAGTGGTCTGTTTATTCCCCAATTTCCATTAAATTTTAACATTATATAATAGTATAGTTGTTAAGATGTGTTGTGAGTAAGTAAGAAAGTATGTATAATATTGAATATATTGTATCATGCTATTACTAATAAATTTCATAACTATAGTCATAAATACTTATAAATACTCTAAATACTAATGTTACTAAACCTTGATAGGTAGTATCTCAACAGAGTTAAGTATGTGGGTATTATACTGTGTTTACTCACATGGAAATAAATCTCTTAAATCTATATTTATAGATCTGTACAACACCTATAAATCAGAATGAATAAAGATGAATGTATGAATGAATGAAGGTTAAAGACTGAATGATTCAGAGAATCACATTTTCTTACACTCTTCATGAATGCATTATTTATTATTTGATCAAAAGAAAAATAGTATTTTGTCTGAATTGAAGTCGAACTTTATGTCCAAAAAAGAAAATATAATTTGAAATGCCTTATACTCTGCAAATCTATTCCAGCCTCTGATAGCTGTTTTGACAGATGTCAGCTGGTGTGGAAACAGAAAAAATAGGCCCTGTTAAATGGGGACATTCTGCATCTTCGAAGGTCCTAGGGTTTTTACCATATACAGATACTTCGGATCTGAAAAACCCAGGAATATTTGGAAAGATGAATATTTTTGTAGTTCATCATACCATCATTTTCTCGCTACACCATTTATGTCATGTCTCTGTTTTTTTTTGAGAAATTGATATAGCATCGGCCATTTAAAACTGCGTGCGTAGCAAAAAGTTCAAAGGTCACAGAGTCATGTGATACCAACAAAACAAAACACTAATTTAAAATCAAGGTAATTCAATATTATGCTAGAAAAAACGCATCTTTGGAGGTGTGGAAAATCTCCTTTTAGCAGTGTCAGCTGAAAACTGTCAAAGGCTTGAATAGATGCAGATGTTTCGGACTAACTCTGCAATAGATGTACATGTATTAAACAGAGCTAAGCAGAAGTTTGTTTTTATGTATTATACATACTGTGGTTTAAATTAAAACAAGTAAGATTAAACTGAAAAAGTATTGTGAATCTTGACAGTGTACTAATCCCATACTTAACGAAGGAATAATCTTCAGGATGAATTAGTCTGACCTCACATGGTGTTATGGTCATCAACAGGTCAAGATGTTATTCATAGTTCATTCATATATCAAATTTCAATATCATGATAGGAATATTTTAGGATTATCCATGCCTAATTCAGTAGTAGTGTGTTTATAATTTTGAATATGTCAGAGCACTGAAAGCCTCTATATTCACCTTTCAGATTTCCTGTCCAATATTTGTGGTTCCTGTGAGTGCAATATTGTCAAATTCAACTAGTACATATAAACTATGATATCATATATATCATGATCTGATCTAGTTAATTAGGAATCAAAGTTGTATAGAACAAGAAATGTTTAGGTACTAATATAAGATATAAGTGCCCTTGACAGCCTTAAACATGTATAATAAAACCTTTTTACTGCTAGACTATAGAAGTTATAGCTTAAAATCTTTTCTACTTTGAAAATAAAAAAATATATTTGGTTGTTGTTGTTGCATTCCCATGAAAGACTTGTCACTTTTAGGGTTATATTTCAATAAGTACTTGTTATGTTTTAAAGTCAAGTTTTAATATGTGATATTAGAACACTAGGAGTTAATCTTATCTCTACAAATTTTGATATGGACATTCATTAAACCGATGTAAACATCAGGTCATGACCCTTATATAGAAATTTTATAAATGATATTTTTAAAGAATGAATGACAAGGTCACCTTTCAAATGAATATTTTTTATGTGACACAACTCAAATATCTAGACCTATGACAGAAATACATGATCCTTTCAATTCCCTCCCTTTCATAATATGACTATAAAGTTTATTCTACTTTGTAATTATATATAATTGACTTTTCAACTCTTTTCTTATATTTTTCTAATGGCACATGTGGTATAGTCATAAATAACAATATGATTATTCATTTCAATGTTTAAATATTCTATTTCTATTTTTGTTGTATTATGATGTTAATAATGGCTAAGCCTATAGAGGTATTTAAAAGGGGTGTCCCAGACAGAAAAGATGCCAACTTACAGGTTTGGATGCTACTTCCTTACCAGTTACTCTGTAAAGCATATCCCTCAATAATCAATAATGTTTAAAAAAAAAAAGTTCATTTAAGCCTTCAATTGGACTGTTTGTCCAATAGTCCAGATTACATAAATTTGAATTGAGCAAGTATTTCTTTCTCTTTATTTGATATAGATTTGTATAATATGGTTTGTCTACTTTAATAACCTTTACATGCCATAAGTAAACACAGATCTAACTGGAATGGTTTCTTTAAATAGAATGTTTTTTTTTAATTGCATATTTTTTTACAAATGTTTCAAAGTGATTATCCTTGACCCAGCAAAAATGTGAATTGTGTTGAGAATATGATAATAGTAGGATATTTCAGGTTGTTATATGCTGTTTCTTACATAGCATCAGTACCATACTAGAGAAAATAGAACAATATAATAATAGATAGACAGATTGGCATACTCTCAACATGTAGTCTATAGTGCTATTTTTTTTTACCAGTACCTATATATTCTTCACTAATATACATACAGTATACTATACTGTTTATTCGACTACTTATTGCATATTTAAATGTATTTTCTTCTTAAGATTGCAGTTTGAAAATATAATCTAGAAATAAAGAGTTGGATTCAAGGTTAGGCCAACATAGTATTTATGGATTTTTCCAAAAACAATTTCCTATAATTGCCGACTATTAAATTAAAATATTATATTATCCCCCTGGGTGTTTATGCAAAGAACTAACTATTTGTCATCATATTATACAAGTGCATTTCTTGATGCCTTTGATCTTTTGGTAATGGTACAGTATAAAAGACCTTGGAAGTTTAAAGAATCTAACTATGGATCTTGAGGTTAACAAGAAAGAGCTTAACTCTAGACATATTTTGTATATCTTACACAAATTGGCATGGAAATGTCTACCATCTTCATGATTTATTCATCAATTCAGTAATTACGGATAATTGGATGATAAAATTATTAAAATAATGCCATGAATATGAATAAGGTAGATATAATTGATATAATGTTTTGTGTAATTAGTATTGTAAGCTATCTGACCAAATAATTACTAGCAAAATTAAGACAATCAATTTTTAAATGTTTTCCTTCTGCAAACAAAATTGTCTACAGATACCTTTGATTATTTTCATCTTGTAGGTAAGGTGTTATTTTTCACCTGGTTCTAGGCAGAACCTCGTGGCATTGGCATTTACAACTAGGTTGACTGGAATAATGAGGATTTTGACTGATTGAGACAACAATTTTTTTCAATGTAACCAAGCAAATGATGTCCATAATCCAAACAGATAAACACTCTAACCAACTGTGCAACAGAATCTGGATCTGAAGTCAATAATCCCATACATGTCATTGTTAATTAAGTAGCCATTAAGGTTATGCCAACAGACATCTAACTGACACCTACTGATACTGCTAATTTACCAAGGTCTAAATATGACCAGCTATTTATTTAGTATTGATTATATTTTCAGGTTGGTCTGGTATTTTTATTGAGTATAGCATCATTAATCATCTACTTTATAGATGCCACGTAAGTTATTTTTCCTATTCAATTGATATTTTTTTTCTTCTGACAGAAAATGATTCAGCACCAAATCTAGGAGTTGAAAAGTTGCTACACAGGTCATTACATCACAGAAAATCATTATAAATTCTAATAACTATATCATACAATATTACCTCCAGAGAAAATCACAATCTTACATAACTTTTTCTGTGAATTGGGGAGATTGATAGCATCAGTATGCATCATTCTAATTCCAGTCAATTGTATGTGGTTGTTGCAACTCTAAGACTAAGTATTTTATGATGTTGCTATTTGTGAGGGAAATCCCACAGGAATAAGAAATTGACTGAATAAAAAAAACAGTAATGACCAAATGACCATGTTGTAAGAATAACAACAGAGATGTAGGTCCTTTCACACAGATTGGCCTTAGTTATTTACATTTTCATGGTCATTCCAGTATAACGGTGACTACAAGTGGATTGACTGACATATTGAAAACTGTCATCAATTGTATGAAATAGGAAATTATTCATGACCCAAAGTTTTGTCATTTGCATCTACTGTGTGCCCATCTACTTCGCATCCACAGATTTGATTGTCTGAAATAATGAGAACCAATCACCATACCATGGAACTCACAAATCACTTAGATGTATTTAACATTACTCTGGTTAAAATAAAGAGTTTTGAAACCTGTATTGTAGGAAGAACTCTGGTCATTTGGATGTAAGTCAAGAGTCTTCATTGTTTAGTCAATTCTCTTGCTTTGATGATGTGCTTATAAAATGTTATTTAAAATGGAATTTTAGTTTTTAACATGTTGCAGATGTCTCGGTATTCAGACCTCAAGAGAAATGGACGAACAAAAAGCTGTCTCTATCGTTTTAAATGATTTTGTAGTTAAAGGTCATAATGGTCATTAAATAGCCAGCTAATGTGAAACATTAAATGTGTTTTGAACATGAAATGCGAACATCAAGATAGATAGTTTTGAAATAAGAGTTAACTTTCCAAAATTTAATATGACACAGTTGTGCTTAGTAAAAACCTACATCATGTTGGACTGTTCAAAAACCTTCAATATCATGTTCTACATTTTACATTAAGAAAGAAAAACTGATATGAGCTACATTTTTTCAACATGCTCTTATGGGCCAAATTGAATTTACAATGGATTCCTGAACAATATACAAACTAGGGACTTTGCAAATGTAGCAAAATGCAAAAGACTCTGAAAAAAATCAACCTTCTACGATAATTAGATCACGCGCAAGAGCTGTCTAAAGTTGAGAAGAATTCTTTGGAAGATTGTTATAACGGAAGTAGACAGACCTCAAAAATGAAAGTATCAGAAGATAGCCAAGGTCAATGACATTTGACATTGAAAGGGAGACGGTCAAAAAAGGTCAAGGTTACAAGATAAAAGTCATCAAAATTTTTAAATATATACGGCTATAAAACCGGAAGTTGAGATAGGACAGCAAATATAAAAGTATAAATAGATAGCCAATGTGAATGACCTTTAATCCTACAAAAATCAGGGTCAAAAAAGGTCAAGGTCAAAAATTGAAAATTTTGAATTTTCAAAAGCTGTTCCTTTTTTTGAACTATAAAGCTGAAACAATCGAACTTCCAAGACAACGTGGCTCAACGGATGCAGTAATTGTATGCAAAGTTCCATTTTGAACAAATGTTTACGTTGCAAGTTATGTCCCTTGCCAAAATTGTCAATAATGAGTAATTTAACCCGGATGTGCTAGGCCCACCTCAATTTCTTTTGCATAGGTTAATTGATATTCTGAATTTTAAGTTGTGTTCCAAATTTAAAGCTTTTACATCATACAGGTCAAAAGATATAGGTCAACAAGAGTCAATAAAGGTCAAAATAGAAAATTGAAAATATGGAAATTTCAAAACCCGTTCCTTTTTTGGAACTATAAAGCTGAAACAATTGACCTATTAATACAAACTGGCCAAAATAATGAGATAATTGTGTGCAAAGTTCCTTTTTGAACAAATGTATCCTATGCGAGTTATGCCCCTTTCTCAAAATGTAAACAATTAGTAATTCAACCCGGATGTGCCACACCCACCTCAACTTTTTTGTCATAGGTTAATTCATATTCAAATTGTCTTGTTGTGTTCCAAGTTTCAATGTTCTACATAAAATAGGTCATAAGATATATACACACCAAGCTCAAAGAAACAGAAATATTGTAAAAAAAAACTCAAATTTGAAAAATTCACGAATTTCAATTTTGCTTTAAAAAACGATTGTTATAAATCATTTGAAAGAGCATGAAAAGCACATTAAGAATCCGAAAAAATTAACCCTCTAGGTTAAATAGGTCACGTGCTAGAGCAGTCCAAAGTTGCGAATTTGGCTGTTTTCGGACAGCTATAAAACCGGAAGTACATGTCGGAGGTCAAATGTCAAAGTATTAACTGATAGCTAAGGTCAATGACCTTTGACCTTATGAAGGTCAATAGATTATCTATTCTTCCATATATTGAACTGTGGCACTTCCGGTTATGCAAAAAAGATCCAAAATATATTTATGCACATCGTCGCCTATATCTAAGGTTCGTGAATGTTGAATGGTTGCTGCAACTATTGTAGACTAAGCTCAGGAAGGTGTGTAAAAATCGAAAAAAAAAGAAAAAAAAAAAAAAAAAGAATTGACATTTCGATAACAAACTGGGACTTTGCTGAAAGCAAAGTCCCACAAAAAAAAACTAGAACTGTTCTAATAACAGTACTGATGCATGGGGGGTTACGACATTCAGGTACATACGAAGATAGTCTTTTCTGCATCTCTAAATGCAAACATGCAAAAGTGCCTGGAGTTTAAAGTATATTGACTAGGAATAAAAGAATGTTTGTCAATTAATAAAGACCAAGTTTCATGAAATCCGGATAAGAAATAAGAAAATTGGTAATGCGCATGCACACAACAAAAATTGGTTATTTCCATTGAATTTATAATTGGTTTATACACACACATAGCAAGTTCGGATAAGAAGTAAGAAAGTTTGTAATGCGCATGCGCACAACAAAAATTCGATAATTCCATCAAATTTAGAATTTGATTATACACATACATGCCAAGTTTGATGAAAATCGGATAAGAAATAAGAAAGTTGGTAATGCGCATGCGCACTAAGCAAATTCGATTATTCCATAAAATTTAGAATTTGATTATACACATACATTCCAAGTTTGATGAAAATCGGATAAGAAATAAGAAAGTTGGTAAATTAAGTGGAGGTATGCCTTTAATGTGCTTCCGTAAGCTTAACTTACAGTATAACACGGTGAAAGTCGGATAATAAATAAGAAAGTTGGTAATGCGCATGCGCACAACAAAAATTCAATATTTCCATCAAATTTAGAATTGGATTATACACATACGTACCAATTTTGATGAAATTCGGACAAGAAATAAGAAAGTTGGTAATGCGCATGCGCATAACAAAAATTAATATTTCCATCAAATTTATAATTGGGTTATACACATACATTCCAAGTTTGATGAAAATCGGTTAATAAATAAGAAAGTTGGCAATGCGCATTCGCACTACGCAAATTCGATATATCCATCAAATTCAGATTTCGATTATACACATGCATACCAACTTTAATGAAATTCGGATAAGAAATAAGAAAGTTAGTAATGCGCATGCGCAATACGCAAATTCGATATATCCATCAAATTTAGAATTGGATTATACACATACATACCAAGTCTGGTGAAATTTGGATAAAAAATAAGAAAATTGGGAAATTAAGTGGGGGTATGCCTTTAATGTGCTTCCGTAAGCTTAACTTACTGTATAACACGTTTCAATCCATCCTAGAACCTATTTATATAGTTTAACTGGACACAAAACATTTTAAAGAAATATAAAAGGGAGGGTGTCTTTAAAACTACTTAAACTTTGATTTATATTGGGGTTGACAGCCAGGTTAATCTAATTAGCCAATTTATCTAATACTAGTCCCATGTTAAGTGAATGGGGTTTTGAATTTGCATGTAAGGCATGCATGTTATATATCATTGGAAAGCGCAGGAGCTCAGCATTTTGAATCCGGCAGAATTATTTCTCTACCTCTATTAGGGCACATGTGAGGGCGCTTTAAAGATGCAGAATCAACTTTCAGTGACACCCATAAAACCGAAACCACGTGTTGGACATAAAAAATATTAGCATCATGTAAAAGCTGAAGTCAATAGTAAACATTAATGTAAATATCAACGGCATCCGAGGCCAACTTCCTTTGATAGACGCATTTAAAGATTTATGGAAATTGCAACATTTCCTTTAATGTGACTCTGACATCATCAAATACCACATGAATTGAAACCATTTAATAAGTGCATTAATAATCTGAAAGTGGTAAGGTGCTAAATCAATTAGGGTTTGAGATACAGCACTGCAAAAATGCCATTTTGACCATATTTAGACCCCTATAAAATCAGAAGTTGTTGTTTGACCCCAAAGGTCAAAAGGTCATGAGAAGGTCAAGGACAGCCTTTATCACCATAGTCAATATAAAGGTCATCAAAGTTCAAGGTCATGAATTATAAGCCTTCAAAAAAACATCAAGTCGTACAAAAAAGGCAAAACCGAAAATCAAAATTATGCTTCCCATTTTTTGTAGACAGACATTAAACGTATCGTATGACACAAAAGTTATGCAAATCGGATGATAAATGGCCTCTGAAAAGCAATTTCTGGAAAATGAGGCAAACCAAAATGGCGGCCCTACATGTTACTTCCGGTGCGATTTTTTTAGTTAAATAAGTTTGTATTAAGGCTGGTAATATAATGCATATTTTATTTTGGACATAACTCAATTTCACCGAAAGTGATACCACCGGAAGTACTAACATCGAAACCGGAAGTGATAAAATTTTTTTGAATGTGTGCTTTTATTCCGCTATGCTGGCAGTCTACACCATGTGAGTTTCAAGTCAATCCACCAAACTACAACCGAAATAGTATTTTCTGCTTAATTAAGGCAAAAAAAAGTATTGAACGAATTTTCGAAAATCAAAAATTTTCAACTGCTATCATTTGTCCTTTGTTACAAGAAATACGATGCAGAAAACCCGATCAAAATCGGTTGATAAACACGCCCTCTAGAGTCCATTTTCCGTTTGTTGCAATTTTGCGTAATGTTGCTCAGAAAATTTTCGTTTTACATTTAAGCTGGGATTAGCCACGAGTTACGAAACGCCACGAAGCCAGTTTTACCCGTACATGTTGCTGTTTCCGAGAAAACCGGCCTGCATTGGACGAAAAAAAAAAAAAAAAAAAAATCAGTACGAAAACAAAGCAGGGCGTTCGCTTCCGAACGCCCTGCAACTAGAACTGTTCTAATAACAGTACTGATGCAGGGCGGGTTACGACATTCAGGTACATACGAAGATGGTCTATTGCAATTATTTTATGTAAATACCTTTCTGCATCTCTAAATGCAAATATCCAAAAGTGCCTGGAGTTTAAAGTATATTTACTAGGAATAAAAGAATATTTGTCAATTAATAAAGACTAAGTTTGATGAAATCCGGATAAGAAATAAGAAATTTGGTAATGTGCATGCGCTCAACAAAAATTCAATATTTCCATCAAATTTAGAATTGAATTAAACACATACATATTCAGTTTGGTGAAATTCGGATAAAAAATAAGAAAGTCGGTAATGCGCATGCGCACAACAAAAATTAAAAATTTCCATCAAATTTAGAATATACACATAAATACCAAGTTTGATGAAAATCGGATAATAAATAAGAAAGTTTGCAATGCGCATGCGCACTACACAAATTCGATAATTCCATCAAATTTAGAATTTGATTATACACATGACATGCATACCAAGTTTGATGAAAATCGAATAATAAATAAGAAAATTGGCAATGCGCATGCGCACTTTGCAAATTCGATAATTCCATCAAATTTAGAATTTGTTTATACACATACATACCAAGTTTGGTGAAAATCGGATAAGAAATAAGAAAGTTGGCAATGCGCATGCGCACTACGCAAATTCGATAATTCCATCAAATTTAGAATTTGTTTATACACATACATACCAAGTTTGATGAAAATCGGATAAGAAATGAGAAAGTTGGTAAATTAAGTGGAGGTATACCTTCAATATGCTGCCGTGAGCTTAAACTAAAATATGACATGATTCAATCCACCTGAGAGCTTAATTTTATACCATAACTGGACAAAGATAATTATTAAGAAATATAAAAGGCAGGGTATCTTTAAAACAACTTAAAATTTGATTTCTGTTGGGGTTGACAGCCAGGTTGATCTAATTAGCCGATTTATCTAATAATAACCCCATGTTAAGTGAATGGAGTTTTGAATTTGCATGTAAGGTATGCATGTTATATATCTATAGAAAGCTGAGAATCTCTACATTACAGAATCGAAAGAATTATTGCCATATCTCTATTAGGGACCGAGATAGAACACTTTAAAGGCTCAAAATGGTCCATATTTAGACCCCTGTAAAATCGGAAATAGGTATCTGACTCCAAAGGTCAAAAGGTCATCAGATAGACAAGGTCACAAATTATTATCACAGTAAATATGAAGGTCATCAAAGGTTAAGGTCATGAGATATACGCCTTCAAACTTTGAAAAAAACAATCTGATCGTACAAAAAAGGCAAAACCGAAAATCAAAATTATGCTGCCTAAGGATTGTAGACAGACATTAAACGTATCGTTTGACACAAATGTTATGCAAATCGGATGAAAAATGGCCTCTGAATAGCAATTTCTGCAAAATGAGGCAAACCAAAATGGCGGCCAACATGTTACTTCCGGTGCGGATTTTTTTAGTTTAATAAGTTTGTATTAAGGCTGGTAATATAATGCATATGTTATTTTTGACATAACTCAATTCCACAGGAAGTGATACCACCGGAAGTACTAACATCGAAACCGGAAGTGATCAAAAAAATTTGAATGTGTACTTTTACGTCTCTATGCTGGCGGTCTACACCACGTAAGTTTCAAGTCAATCCGTCCGATAACAACCGAAATAGTATTTTTCGATTAATTTAAAAAGTATGCAACGAATTTTCGAAAATCGAAAATTTTCAACTGCTATCATTTGTCCTTTGTTACAAGAAATACGATGCAGAAAACCCGATCAAAATCGGTTGATAAACACGCCCTCTAGAGTCCATTTTCTGTTTGTTGCAATTTTGCATAATGTTGCTCAGAAAATTTTCGTTTTACATTTAAACTGTGATTAGCCACAAGTTACAAAACGCCATGAAGTCCGTTTTCCCGTACCTGTAGCCGTTGCCGAGAAAATCGGCCTGCCGTAGACAAAAAAAAAAAAAAAAAAATAAATCAATTCGAAAACAAAGCAGGGCGTTCGCTTACGAACGCCCTGCAAAAAAAAAATCAATACGAAAACAAAGCAGGGCGTTCGCATCCGAACGCCCTGCAAAAAAAAAAAGGAATTGACATTTCGATAATAAACTGGGACTTTGCTGAAAGCAAAGTCCCACAACAATGGTCTTATCAGTAACCTGTAGTCAATCAGAACAACATCTGTATGTATAGTTTGTAAGCAATCATCGACAACATTCCATATTTACTTCCAACATATTCATTTCTTCAATTTCTCCAAATTTATGGGAATGTTCCACAGTGGGTGTGTACAAATTGCAATAATACAACATTATCTTTTACAATTATCATGGCTGACCCTAATTAAAAGGTGTGGTGGTGACTATTGAGGTATAAAATGTTATCCTGACCTGACCTAAACACTAAATTTATAAAACTAATTATCATTATTGTATTTCATACAGATATAATGTACACACAGCTTTTCAAGAGATTTTGCATGGAACAGTTCTCTCCAAAGCCAAATGTATATGATTTTGTCAATCAAAACAGCTGAAAATATAGAGACTGTGTGCTTTCGGCCTCTTTTACATGGTTGTTCAATGTAGCTAAATATTTTTTTTCTGTAATAGAACTTACATGATTTTAATTGACAGATATAGATAAATTATGTTACAGATAATTGATGAAATATATTGTTTTTATATATCTAATATAATATATATTAATCAGAATTCTGTTATTTACTAAAGGTATATTATAAAGGTAGAAAAAGATCGATGCAATAAGATAATATTTATATAACTAGGTCATATTCTGACATTTTAATGAAACAGGTGTTGGGTTGTATTATTTTATATTATATAGTGTTATTTTCAATAATTGACATTGAGCCTACTCATCCTGTTGTACTATTGTTACATATACAGTCAGAATATTAAAATCATTATACCCAATATATAACTGTCAATTTGGGATCAGGAGTCCTAGATATAACTGATGATATCTATCTATATATGACATTTGGGGTCCTCAATATAACTTTTATATTAATGTGGCTGTAACTTTTGTGATCGGAAGATTTAGATATAACTAGATATGAATCTAGATATGACATTCAGGATCAGCAGTCCTGTCAATATGAATCTATCTATGACATTTGGGATCAGCAGATCTAGATATAACAAGATATGAATCTAGAAATAACATTGAGAGTCGACAGTAATTAAGGTAAAACTGTCAATATGAATGTATATATGAAATTTGAATCAGCAGTCCAAATATAACTATCAATATGAATCTAGATATGACATTTAGAATCAGCAGTCCTTGATATAACTATCAATATGACTCTTGATATGTCATTTATTATCAGCTGTCCACTATCAATATGAATCTAGATATGACATTTAGAATCAGCAGTCCTTGATATTACTATCAATATGAATCTAGATATGACATTTACAATCAGCAGTCCTTGATATAACTATCAATATGACTCTTGATATGTCCTTTAGTATCAGCTGTCCACTATCAGTATGAATCTAGATATGACATTTAAAATCAGCAGTCCTTGATATTACTATCAATATGACTCTAGATATGACATTTAGAATCAGCAGTCCTTGATATTACTATCAATATGAATCTAGATATGACATTTAGAATCAGCAGTCCTTGATATAACTATCAATATGACTCTTGATATGTCATTTATTATCAGCTGTCCACTATCAATATGAATCTAGATATGACATTTAGAATCAGCAGTCCTTGATATTACTATCAGAATGAATCTAGATATGACATTTAGAATCAGCAGTCCTTGATATAACTATCAATATGACTTGATATGTCATTTAGTATCAGCTGTCCACTATCAATATGAATCTAGATATGACATTTAGAATCAGCAGTCCTTGATATTACTATCAATATGACTCTTGATATGTCATTTAGTATCAGCTGTCCACTATCAATATGAATCTAAATATGACATTTAGAATCAGCAGTCCTTGATATAACTGTCAATATGAATCTAGATATGACATTTAGAATCAGCAGTCCTTGATATAACTATCAATATGACTCTTGATATGTCATTTAGTATCAGCTGTCCACTATCAATATGAATCTAGATATGACATTTAGAATCAGCAGTCCTTGATATTACTATCAATATGACTCTTGATATGCCATTTAGTATCAGCTGTCCACTATCAATATGAATCTAGATATGACATTTAGAATCAGCAGTCCTTGATATTACTATCAATATGAATCTAGATATGACATTTAGAATCAGCAGTCCTTGATATCACTATCAATATGAATCTAGATATGACATTTAGAATCAGCAGTCCTTGATATCACTATCAATATGACTCTAGATATGACATTTAGAATCAGCAGTCCTTGATATTACTATTAATAGGAATCTAGATATGACATTTAGAATCAGCAGTCCTTGATATAACTATCAATATGACTCTTGATATGTCATTTAGTATCAGCTGTCCACTATCAATATGAATCTAGATATGACATTTAGAATCAGCAGTCCTTGATATTACTATCAATATGACTCTTGATATGTCATTTAGTATCAGCTGTCCACTATCAATATGAATCTAGATATGACATTTAGAATCAGCAGTCCTTGATATAACTGTCAATATGAATCTAGATATGACATTTAGAATCAGCAGTCCTTGATATAACTATCAATATGACTCTTGATATGTCATTTAGTATCAGCTGTCCACTATCAATATGAATCTAGATATGACATTTAGTATCAGCAGTCCTTGATATAACTATCAATATGACCTTAGATATGTCATTTAGTATCAGCTGTCCACTATCAATATGAATCTAGATATGACATTTAGAATCAGCAGTCCTTGATATTACTATCAATATGACTCTTGATATGTCATTTAGTATCAGCTGTCCACTATCAATATGAATCTAGATATGACATTTAGAATCAGCAGTCCTTGATATTACTATCAATATGAATCTAGATATGACATTTAGAATCAGCAGTCCTTGATATTACTATCAATATGAATCTAGATATGACATTTAGAATCAGCAGTCCTTGATATCACTATCAATATGACTCTAGATATGACATTTAGAATCAGCAGTCCTTGATATTACTATTAATATGAATCTAGATATGACATTTAGAATCAGCAGTCCTTGATATAACTATCAATATGACTCTTGATATGTCATTTAGTATCAGCTGTCCACTATCAATATGAATCTAGATATGACATTTAGAATCAGCAGTCCTTGATATTACTATCAATATGACTCTTGATATGTCATTTAGTATCAGCTGTCCACTATCAATATGAATCTAGATATGACATTTAGAATCAGCAGTCCTTGATATAACTGTCAATATGAATCTAGATATGACATTTAGAATCAGCAGTCCTTGATATAACTATCAATATGACTCTTGATATGTCATTTAGTATCAGCTGTCCACTATCAATATGAATCTAGATATGACATTTAGTATCAGCAGTCCTTGATATAACTATCAATATGACCTTAGATATGTCATTTAGTATCAGCTGTCCACTATCAATATGAATCTAGATATGACATTTAGAATCAGCAGTCCTTGATATTACTATCAATATGACTCTTGATATGTCATTTAGTATCAGCTGTCCACTATCAATATGAATCTAGATATGACATTTAGAATCAGCAGTCCTTGATATTACTATCAATATGACTCTAGATATGACATTTAGAATCAGCAGTCCTTGATATTACTATCAATATGAATCTAGATATGACATTCTGAATTAACAGTCCTAGATATAACTATCAATATGAATCAAGATATGACATTTAGAATCAGCTGTCCTAGATATAACTATCAATATGAATCTAAGTCTTTAAATATAAATCTGTATTTGACATTTGCGATATTTCTTTTCTATTGTCTGACTTTAAGCTAGTAGAATACAATATGTAGGCTAAGGCCTGACTAGGTATTTGATATATTATTTTAGACTTGAATGAAAGCCTACAAGTCCAGTATAATGTTTTGAATTGGAATGTGATTGAAAATGTGATTGTCTGGAGCGCCAGTGACATCTTGACATTCATTTAGTTTAACTACTTATAGTTTGGGTAGTGCAGAAGTAGGAATTTGTTTTGGTTTTTTGGTAATGATTTCCTGTCAACGTTTATCACACAAATTTTAAATAATTTAATAGAGCTTATCAGTATTGATTTTGAATTCCGCATGTTTTTATATCTTTTATCTTTATCAAATATTATGGAATCAACATTTATAAGTTGGTCTCTTATTTTGAACTGCTTTTGAGGGGTAGATCAACCTGAACAGACAATATTAGTGTTTTAGGATTCTCCTTCAATAGATTTGTTATTGTAGATGGTAAAAACTTCGTATAGGAATGAAATGGAAACAAAATGATTTCATCAGTTCAAGTGCTAAAAATACAACCAAATATTACTATTTATTGGTTTGTGGATGAGTTGAAGTTTTTTTTCTATCTGTGAAGACCAACTTTGAGAATAATACAAAAAAGATTCAGTTTATTGGTGTGCACATTAATCTCTCTTACTCTTACTTTCTTTCTATCATCAATCATTTATTTATATCATTGATTTTAACTACCTTCCGATCTAGATTTGTAAGACTTCATTAGTACCATTCAAATACATAGCCATTGAGAATTTATAAGGAACCTTGCTATTTTAAATTAGTTTCTCTCTCTGCATGAATTTAGATGACTTGTTAATTTGACTGCATGCTTCTGAAATCATGCTTAAAACTCACCAATGAGTCAGATACAAAACCTGTAAATAGACAATCATGTGGAGATGAAATACAATCTTATTAGTTTGTTTGTCTCAGCAAACTGAAATATAATAGAAACATTAATTTGGGGAGGAATCATATGAAAGCCAATTTCCCCAGGTTTGATTGCTGCTTTTCCCAAGTTGTAATGTACATTTCAATGCTATATATTTATGTATTAAAGATTCAAAATTTAACTTGAAATGCCCTCTAAGTTCAGAGCAATTTGTAATGAATTATGTTACATGTAATTTTGATACTAGAAAAATTGTAAAGGAAATGCATTTTGTCTAATCGTTGAGTATTTGTGCAAACTTTCATAGACTTCAAGGCCCATTACATGCAGTATTCATACAAGGAATGTGTTCTATTTAGACCTAAGAAATCAGACCAATTGACTAATTTACTGGAACCAATAGAAGCATATATTTCATTCTCTTTCATGATTATTCATTACCATGGAATGAAATAAGTAATAGTGGAATAAGAAAAATAGCTAAATTAATCACCACAAGATAGTTAGAACTCTACTGAGTGATAAGATCTGAATAGAAATAGAAGCTAAATCAGTTAACCTCAATGAATTAAATTGAATGATTTATTCTGATCAGAGGCTGATATGTCTATTAGTGGTTTCTCATCTATTCATCATTTCATTGAAATCAACCAGACTAGTGATATTATACAGGCAATAAGATATATTATTGTAAAACCATTTATATTTACTTGTGGAGTGGAGGTGGCTGCAGTGAGTCAGACACCTGCTCACTAACCACCCTCAGTGATGTAGGTCAGTGGGGCTGGCATGGAAAAAAGTCATTTGGATGGGACAATAAACAGAGGTCACATGTTTCCTTTCACCTATCTGTGTCAAATCATACCAAAAATCTAATTTGTGCAAGATATTGTTGATTTAAACAAAGACACATTATTTAATAAAATTCTGACATAAACTGTCACCTCTATCCCCAACAAATTTTGATGAATTTTTACTAAGTCATGGGCAATAACTCAAATTCTGTTGATTGAAAAATTCAATCTTGAATAAAAATCTCATCATTATAAATATTCACACCAAATTTCATTTAAATTAGTTGAAAACTGTTGTCTCTAGTGTGTTCACAAACAAATTTTGACGCGTTTTTCATAAGTCAACGGCAATAACTTAAAAACCGTTCATCGAAAAATCGTGAATTTTTCATTCGAATCAGATGAAAGCTGTAGTCTCTATTGCGTTCACAAGCCAATTGAGGTCAGACGGACGGACATGGGTGACGACAATTATAATGTGGGCGTATAAAAAACAAGGAATTGAACATTTCTTTGAGACTAATCGGTTCAAATTATACTCAAATGGATATATGATAATACAACCCATTTAATGAAATGAAGTATAATTTTGTATTCTACTTTTCTAATAAAGTCTGGCGAACACATGAGCCATCAGCTCAAGCAGAATTCATTCTGGCACTTCTCCATCAGGCGATAGCTTCTATATGCGGGTAAATTTATGTAAGATTTTGGTCAATCGTGGCGATACACATTCGTAGTCATACAATTTTATACTTAATAAATGTTATTACTTCCCTTAACATTAATTTTACTTTTAACATATGTATTGTCCTTGTTTCCTCTACACGTAATATCTCACTGTTCGGCTAGACAATAAGAAATTTGATGTGAATTTAGGAAATTGTTATTCTGAAGAGAAAATTGTTGTAAATTGTGGGATAGATATAGCAAAAGACAAATTTATTGATTGAAAATGTAGTAGCTTCTTTCTTAAAAATGTCAACCCCTGTCGTGGTAAAAACAGTTTTAATGTGATCAAATCAGCAAGAAAACAGAACCTCTGTTTTTAGTATATTACATTATGAAATTTTCTGTTGTCACATTGTCTATGTAGGCCTAATGTACCTTTGTAAGATGCCTTACCGTAAAAATGTAAAATGTATAAGAATCAGGTCTATATATCTCTGAAGAAAATCAATTGTTTGGTAATTTATTTATTTGAACCCTTTCTCTCCATTCCTATTCATTGAGTAATAAGGTTGGTATCTCAAATAACAATGGATAAGTAAAATGAGTTAACAAGGGAAAATTGCATTTTTGTGCTTCGATTCAGCAAATTCTTTTGTTGCACTCCATTACATTACAAATCTGTCCTATAAAGTTTAACAATATAATGAAGGCTTAATAAATGACATGAAGAATTTATCTATGACATCTTTTGGACAAGATGACTTTGTAACTGCAACATAGTGATTCATCATTGACAATATGATGTCTTTTTTCTATCAGAAATCTCTTATTACTCGACAAAGCTCTGTTAAATACCATGGAAAAAAAATGATCTGAACAAAGCAATAATAATGAACAAGACTTATTTTATAGTTTTACAGAAGGTCAGAGTTAGTTATTTGGAAAAAGTTCATTTCAGGTTTCATTTTGCTGTTCGTATTGTTAGTACATTTACTTTAGTTAAATGTCAAAAAAGGGATATTAGCATTCTAGTATACAGATCTAATTCACAGATGTTTTAGGTATGAGGAAAAAGTTATTTAAGAATGATAGAAGTTATAAGATGTTTTAGGTATGAGGAACAAGTTATTTAAGAATGATAGAAGTTATAAGATGTTTTAGGTATGAGGAACAAGTTATTTAGGAATGATAGAAGTTATAAACTGTTCTAGGTATGAGGAACAAGTTATTTAAGAATGATAGAAGTTATAAGATGTTCTAGGTATGAGGAACAAGTTATTTAGGAATGATAGAAGTTGTAAGATGTTTTAGGTATGAGGAACAAGTTATTTAGGAATGATAGAAGTTATAAGATGTTTTAGGTATGAGGAACAAGTTATTTAAGAATGATAGAAGTTATAAGATGTTTTAGGTATGAGGAACAAGTTATTTAGGAATGATAGAAGTTATAAACTGTTCTAGGTATGAGGAACAAGTTATTTAAGAATGATAGAAGTTATAAGATGTTCTAGGTATGAGGAACAAGTTATTTAGGAATGATAGAAGTTATAAGATGTTTTAGGTATGAGGAACAAGTTATTTAGGAATGATAGAAGTTATAAACTGTTCTAGGTATGAGGAAAAAGTTATTTAAGAATGATAGAAGTTATAAGATGTTCTAGGTATGAGGAACAAGTTATTTAGGAATGATAGAAGTTATAAGATGTTATAGGTATGAGGAACAAATTATTTAAGAATGATAGAAGTTATAAGATGTTTTAGGTATGAGGAACAAGTTATTTAGGAATGATAGAAGTTATAAACTGTTCTAGGTATGAGGAACAAGTTATTTAAGAATGATAGAAGTTATAAGATGTTCTAGGTATGAGGAACAAGTTATTTACGAATGATAGAAGTTATAAATGTTCTAGGTATGAGGAACAAGTTATTTAGGAATGATAGAAGTTATAAGATGTTCTAGGTATGAGGAACAAGTTATTTAAGAATGATAGAAGTTATAAGATGTTCTAGGTATGAGGAACAAGTTATTTAAGAATGATAGAAGTTATAAGATGTTCTAGGTATGAGGAACAAGTTATTTAAGAATGATAGAAGTTATAAGATGTTCTAGGTATGAGGAACAAGTTATTTAGGAATGATAGAAGTTATAAACTGTTCTAGGTATGAGGAACAAGTTATTTAGGAAGGATAGAAGTTATAAGATGTTCTAGGTATGAAGAACAAGTTATTTAAGAATGATAGAAGTTATAAGTTGTTTTAGGTATGAGGAACAAGATATTTGAGAATGATAGAAGTTATAAGATGTTTTAGGTATGAGGAACAAGTTATTTAAGAATGATAGAAGTTATAAGATGTTTTAGGTATGAGGAAAAAGTTATTTAAGAATGATAGAAGTTATAAGATATTTTAGGTATGAGGAAAAAGTTATTTAAGAATGATAGAAGTTATAAGATGTTCTAGTTATGAGGAACAAGTTATTTAAGAATGATAGAAGTTATAAGATGTTTTAGGTATGTGGAACAAGTTATTTAGGAATGATAGAAGTTATAAGATGTTCTAGGTATGAGGAACAAGTTATTTAGGAATGATAGAAGTTATAAGATGTTTTAGGTATGAGGAACAAGTTACATAAGAATGATAGAAGTTATAAGATGTTTTAGGTATGAGGAACAAGTTATTTAAGAATGATAGAAGTTATAAGATGTTTTAGGTATGAGGAACAAGTTATTTAAGAATGATAGAAGTTATAAGATGTTTTAGGTATGAGGAACAAGTTATTTAAGAATGATAGAAATTATAAGATGTTCTAGGTATGAGGAACAAGTTATTTAAGAATGATAGAAGTTATAAACTGTTCTAGGTATGAGGAAGTTATAATGTGGTATGATAGTTGTTCAGATGTTTATATATAGATGTGTTAGTAGTACTAAGTAGAGAGATGGTTTTAACACCTGATTTTAAATTCCTCACTATTACACAAGGTTATAAATATGAATTAATCACTGGATTCAACTAAGAGGAGAGACTTGAATTTATATTCAGGTTAGATCACTGATATATGGATTTTTTAGTTAATTTAAATTGTTGCCTAATTCATTAAATGATAATAATTTACAACCTCCATGCATCCAATGATGCTTTCTAATTGATGTTGGAGCGGCAAAATTTACCACACATCTTTTAATTACCTCATTTTAATTGGTAATTGATGAAAAAGACCTGGAATATAACAAGAATAATTGTTTGCTTGTTTAACACTTTTAATAAGCAATTGATCAGATAAAAGTTTTTATAATTAATAGGCTTCAAAGCTAATAAAAATTTTATTTGAAATTTTTTTAACTGCTTAGATCTTTTGAGATATAAACAAACAATTGGAAAATTGAAATTCATCGATTGACATTAATGATCTGCAACTGTAAAGATATAAAAAGAAAGCATACAAGATGGAAATTCTGTGTGTTTACATCAAACTTGTAGGATATAATGATGATTTTAAACACAACAGTCTCAATATTCCATTGTAAAAAAACTTGGATAATACATAAGCAAATTTGACACTTACACCAGAAATGATCAACTGAAAAGAATAGCAATTTTTGGGGTTAGGATAAGAAAGCTTTTACATTTTTTGATCCAAGACATAGCCTTTTTTTGTGTAATTTCATCAGAAGTTTATGTGCTCAGCTTGAAGATATGAAACATGATTCGCCCAAAAAGTGATATCACTTAACTTTAACAGAGAAGATTTCCTTGATGTCCTGGATGTACTATTAAAAGGTTTATCCAACTCTGAAATGGAACAAATGGCTCATAGGTAAAATAATCGGAGATATTTGTCTCTTCATGTCTGTTCAATCAAAGATACCAAATTGAAATGAACAATGTATTATTTATATATTTCAGGGAGAATGAAGCAGTTGAAACATGTCATCCATGGTCTACCAGTACAACACAACAAGTTGATCTGGCTTTTAATGTTTTCTTTATGATATACTTCTTTATTAGAGTAAGTATTGTTTTTGTGTACAGTTTTTATTGCCTCAAAAACCCTAGTGAGTATCTCACTTCAGGAGTGAATCCAGAAAGCAATTTTGATTCCATTAGCTTCAAGATTCCTGTAAGATACCGAGACTGAGACAGGCTGAGATATACTTTGTAGATGAATAGCTTCAGTTAATATTTTCTATCCAAAAATAAAGCATGTGTATGAGAATATTCTGTGGAATGACATTTGCATGTACCACTTCCTTTTTCTGTGTAAATTAAACTTTGACCTAATTGGTCATCAATATTGCAGACCTCTCAGTTGACTCTATTTCGGCAATACTATATTTGCTCTTAAAATACCAAATGATATTTTTAGAATTTACATACATTGTAACGCCCATTCTGATCCCCTATAGAATAATCTTCCTCAATCATCTACTTTACACACATATATCACATAGAATAGATAGAATGTTTTAGTGTAATTGGTGTAACAGATTTGTTTATCATGTTTATTTGTCATGGTTGTTTATATACTTTTTGTTGTTTGTCAGTAGAAGTTAAAATATATTACAAAGGTTTTTATGAATTTAAAATTAATCATAACACCCTGATGGAAAAATAACATGCTCGGAGTTGAAATGTATATAAAAGTTTGATTACAGCTGTCTTAATAGTTACTAAAATCATATGTCTTGTTGAAGATTTCAATATTTTCAAACGCAAAACTTTTGTACCTGTAGTCTCTTTTTGAGCTGTGGAGGGGAAAACCCTGCTTACATTACAAATATTTCAATTGCATTGATTTAAACAGCCAACATTAAAGTCTTAATGACAATTTAAATAAGCTGATTACATGAAAATGTATTTTCTAATTAGATAAGATTGATTTTTACTTTTAACTTGATAAAATGATAAATAGAACAAGGCAAGTAACTATCTTTTACAATGTCACTGTATTGATTTTTTCATTATAAATCAGGTTACTGATTCTTCATATTATTATACTCTCTATCTCTCATACCTTTCATGGTGTAACTCTTCTGTCAAGAAGACCAATAAGTTATTTACATGCAATGCGCAGAGTAGTTGTCCTTAAAATTTCTGTGGATGAAAAATTGTCTTCTGACACATATTTGCGGACAAAACATATAAAAATCATATTTTTAAATTTTTAGAAATGAAGTGGGAGCATTTTTACATTTCCTCCAAATTCCCACTGGCGCCACCACTACTATATAGTAACCGAGGGTTTCTCAACCTGTGGCGCGTGCACCTTTTGTGGCGCATCAATGTTTGCAAAATGGCACATGGTAAAATTTTAAAAAATATTGCAAAAAAAAAAGAGAACGCAAAACCTTTCATGAGGATATATCTTTGGCACTTTGGCAATTTCAACTATGAAAAGTTGCGTTTTAGCTAATTTACTTGAGAAACCCTGTAGTAACAACTCAATCTCATTGAATTGAAATGCAATGTTTCAAAAAAGCAAAAACTTAACCATTACCTACTTTATATTCAAGTATAAAGAAATAAAAACAACTATAAACTGTAATACTTTCTTTCACAAGTTCTCTTATTATTGATTTTTCATGTCTAATATTCATTTACTAGAGTAGAAATAGAAGCTAGCTAATCTATTAGAAAGACTTTAATATTCCATATTAACTTCTCCTCTCTGATTTTCAATTAATATCCTGTAGACCAAATACTTCAAATATATAAAAAAGGGATATAGCTTTGCAATTTATATGCTGATATAATTCAACTTTAAGTACTCAAATTGTCTCAAAGCATTTCTAAAAAAAGGTTCAGGTGTTTCTGATTCAGCTAGAAGTCTATGGTAACATTTTATCTTCTATGTCCCTTGCCATTGGCTTATGTATGTGACAAAAGTCTTTAAAAAGACTCTGTTGTCTAGATATTTATTTTATTACCAGTCTGTCAGGGGATGATTGATATGAAAAAGTATCCGTTATTAAAAACCTGAATAGTTTTAAATTGACAGATATGATTTAATGACTTCAGTAGGGACATACTCTGAAATAGGTCAGTTGTCTGAACATCGCATAGCATGAAACTTTTCTGTGATGTCATGATAAAGTGACACCACATTTACTTTATGACTGAACATAATGATGATTTTTTGATGGAATTGTGTTAATAGAGCAGCAATTAAAGGTGACATATTATAAGATATCACAATGCATGATGGATTCATTTTTACCAAACACTGTGAACATCATTTATTCAGCTTATTCTTTGTTCATCTTTTACAAAATTGAAGTCATGTTATATGGCCCAACATAAACAAAAGCACTTGCACATAATAAAAATATTATAAATTCATATCTTGATGACTGGAATTCTTCTTTAATATTACATGGATATGAATTGTTTACAATATATCTATCATGAATTTACTTAATGCCTCTTTATGATCCATAAAGAAACTAGAACGGCCAATTTTCAAATCAGGACTCCATTAGATCTTTAACTTTGGTACATTGTAAAAAACGTTGATACAACTAATGCACTAATAACTAATAACACGTTGTTTTTTTACAGTTTGTAGCAGCCAATGATAAATTATGGTTTTGGTTCGAGTTATTTTCATTTGTGGATTATTTTACAATTCCACCTTCATTTGTAGCCATTTATTTAGACAGAAATTGGTTAGGTAAGTAACTTCTCATTATTGCTACTCAGAGAGAAATAGAATGCTAGAAGAAACAACAATTTTAAATGAATGATATAAAGGATTCTATTCATCAGTAGGTCCTTGGTTATACCTTTTAGATTTTTCTCAGACTATCCATACCCATAGAAAGGTCACCAGAGTTGGACACATTGAACCAAGTGCAGAACCAATGACAATGATTTTCCATTGAACCAAGCAAATTTTTTTTATAGTCTTTTGGATCTTTTCTAAAACTAATCAGGTTGTTGGCTGGTGGTTTGAGATACACGTTTGTTAAATACTGCTATCTAACTTATGAAAAATCACATCTTCAGAAACATGCTCTCAGAACCTAAAATCTACTTAATATTTCTAAAGGTGATGTTTTTGGAAGTTTCATTCCACATTGATGTGAAGCCCAAACCCTTGTGAATAATGTCAAAATTTACCATTAAACAATTGTGTTATATTGAAGGCAAGACAATGATACCACTTATTGTTTACTGTAAATGAATATTCCCTATTGACTCTCTTTTGCTTATTTGAACTTTGAAAACAATGTGAATCAGAGTTACTTGTGTATTAGGCTTATAATAGGAAACCTGGCTGTAATTGAGTATTATCATAACTTATACTGTTCATTATTGACAGAAGTAATATCTAATTTCTGTTATTTTATATTTGAACATCAATATCAATATTATTAAAGCTTTATCTGCACTTACAGTAAACACTGTAGTTTCAGAAAAAAAACCAGTTCAAATAATCAGGCTGTTGTTGACATTCCCATAATTAGTTACTTCTGAGAACTGGGGTCTTATCTAATCAGGTGTTCTGATAATGAGTTATCATAACAGCTCAAAATTCTAACTCCAATTATAAACCTCTAGTGATGTCATCCTATTGTTCTTCACAGATTTTATATCACATAGAATACCTTGTCATGTCAATTGTCAGTTCCTGGGATTTAAATGTAAATGAGAGAGTGATTTATCGCTAAGCCTTCTGCAACATTGCTTACCTTGATAATGGGGTTGGAATTTAGTTTGAGAATAAAGTTAAGGTTATGAAAAATAAGTTCAAAGTAGGATAAAACACTTCCCCTAAGATTGTTACCACAATCCACCTACGTGTTATATCCTTAACATAACAAATGATTTGAAAAATTTCCAAACCTCATTTGGAATTGAATGAGTTCAATAAATCATGCTTGATGAATATATGCAATCAAGTTTGACTTCTTAATTATTATGTGTGATAATTGAGAAGAATAGTTTTAAGTTTAATATCTGAGAATAAAAGTACATCAAAGACTTTAAATCCTTTGTTGTTATATTATTGATGATAAATTGAAACAATAACAACTTGAAAGCAGAAGTCAAGTGTGTAATATTTTCTGCATGCCAACTTTTCATCAATTATTTATTTTAAATCAGAGCAGAATGTGTTGTGACACGGAATAGACTTCACTAGAACTCCAGGAATTTTTTATGAATGACTTACCATCTGACACTGTTTAATTTTTTTTGATATTTTGGTGCACAATCATTGAATTTTCATATTGTCTTGTCTCTAAAAGAGGAAAAGAAAATTTTATGTTAGTAAAGTAGGAACTAAACCTAATTTACCTCATGCTAATGGTTCTGAATTATTGATGTAGGTAGCCGTATATGTTTCTAGGTGTTTACATTTACATTTACATTTGGACTTTGATACATGGTTGCAAATTATGCTGTTTGAGATATATTTGTTAAAATTTGAAACCTTATGTACGCCAAGTGTCACCAACAGGTTGATGCTCATCTTCATTGATCAAGAAAGTTAGAAGTTAAACTGTTAAAGCATTGTTTGTATGTCATATGTCATTTCTAGGTAACAATGAAAAAAGAAAGAAAAAATCAATTGCCACAATATGTTTCTAAGGTTATTAATTAGAAGATTATTGTTATGCTTTGTTTTGTTATTTCTAAGGGAATAATTTTCATGGAATTAATAAAACATCTTATAGATTAAAGGGATGGTATTATGCTTTTAAAATTGCCTTATTTAAAATGATTCACCATTTTTGGGTGTCAATAATGCCTTGATCTTAGAAGTAGAAAATTTAATCAGTATTAGTGTTGTCAGTGTACCATATAAATTTTCACTTTCTTAGTCATATGTATCCATAGTTTCAATTTTTAATTATCTGTACAAAATTTTAGGTATTATAGACCTCACCAAAAAGAAGTAAAATTTGGGGTTACCCTAATAAACTATAGGATAAATTAGTGAAAGATATAAATAAGAATTATAATTTTTGATTTGGGGTATTTTGGAAGGAATTTTGCAATATTCGTACAAATCCACCCCTGATAACGTTGAAGCATGTCCTTTAAGATTATTTTTTCTCCAAAAAGTTCAACATTTGGGCTGATTAAATTGAGATTTTTAGAATGGTTAATCAACACAACCATGATATAACCATAACAACAACACCTAAGGTAAAAGCTGATTGTCCTTTGCTTGCGACAATGACTGAAGTATGAGTGTCAACTGTTAATCATTAAGTTTGAATGAATTATTAAATGGTTAGTAGGAAAGGTGTGCAAATTACTTTGATTGATATATATTTCTAGTTAAATATTTTATTGATATTGATAGTTAAGATTTTACAATAATTGATATAGACTAAGTCTGTGCATCCCTTGGCAGTTCGCTGGCAAGACCACAGTTAACAAAGACAAATTATTCTAAACAATACTAAACTGTTTTCCCTTAGGTATTTTCACAATGATATATTTTAATAAATGATATTTAACATGGAAACGTCCTCTGTGAATTTCTTTTATTATGTAGATTGTTATGTGTTTTTTCTTCGCTATGGTTACATACTTGTTACATGAAAATATTACCAGTATCTAGTTTAAAGTCCAGAGTACATAAACTATTGAGGCATTGAATAATGTATGTACAAATCATATTAAATTTAAAGCTGATATGATATGAGTAATGAATGATGTGCCAAATTTTGAAAACTGGTGGTATATTTAAAAAGAGACAAATTGCCAATAAAATTTTACGATAACCAAGAAAAAATACTCAAATCCAATATACTGATATTTGCATGGTGTAATTGATAAATTTATCAGAAATAAAATGATGTATGAGAATTGGTGATTACTTTGAATTAGGTTATCTGAAAAGTTATCAGTTTGGCAATGCTCATGATTTCAAGATGATTTCTGAAAATATATACTCACATTGTACCAATCTGTGTTAGGGTGATACGATAATAGAATTTTCTTAAAAAGCAAGGGCCTTGGTCATGAAGACAGAACCAATAATTGCGAAGTACTATTAAATTGAGTTCAGTTAGTAAAAAAAAAAAAACATATTAACTTATCATGATAATCTGAAAGCAAATCATATATATATATTATGTAAACATTCGTATACAAAAAACGCCTCTCTTCTTACAAGTCCTACACAAAAAGAATATAATGATTAATATGAAGAACTTAAAATCAATAGGCCTACAGTTCATTATCTGGGAGGGGGTAAAGTCTGCCATGAACTAAATGATTAAGTTTTTGTTTCACTTATAGGTGGTCACTATTCTCTTGGTGTACATGTGGGCATACTTTTCTTGAAGGTTCCTATTGTGGTTATTAACAATACTGATGCATTTATCGCTGTGTGATTATATGTAACTATCAATTGGATAATTTGGTTATCATGATGGATTTACAATCCGTTAAGATATACTGTGCTGAGTAAGGGAAGAGCTGCTTCAGATTCGATAGTTATAATCAAGAGATCATCAATGAAGTGGTTTTGTGTGAAATTTCTAGTTTAACATCAATCTTTAACTGTTTTACTTAAATCAATAGTCCTTTAGCCTGAATCTTGTGATTTTTTGTTCATCAACAAAAAATCTTAAACCTTTATTTTCATGTCAAACTTTTGTTGACAAAGTACTCCAACTTTTTGAATCTTGATGACTGAGAGCTTTAACATTTCATAAGTCTTTTTCTTAATTACTCAAAACTTTAAGCATTCTTAAAACTTATTCTTTATTATGGAGAACATTAAAATCTTATTAGCATGGATCTTTATCATAAAAAACTTTAACTTTTATGTTGACTCTTTATCATGTTGTTGAAAACTTTTAACTTGTATCATTAAACTTGATCTATGTTACTTTAACTTTAAGTTGAATTAGAACTTAAACTTGATGATGAAATGTCAAGTTCTTACTTAACCTGCCTGTCATGGCAACAATTGCTGAAACAAATAGAAATCAACATAGCAACAAGCTTTTTAAAATATAATAGAAAACGCTGAGCATGATGTAGTTTTGTGATAACACAATGCCGAGATTAAAAACAACAGAATCTGAGACATTTGACTGGAATTATAGACAATACACAATTGGATTTTATCTATTCAAGTATTATATTCATGTATTTACTCCCAATCGATCAAAATTCTTGGGAGATTTCTTTTCAGTCTTTAAATTTCCAACAAAATCTGATTGAGAGTTAATAGTTTTATAAAGAAAGGGCTAGAAATACTAAGGTCATAAGCATGGTGGTTTCTTGACAACAAATTCTCTCAAATTTTTGTGTTATTTTAATGATGGGTTTCCTTATTTTTGAGTGTCAAATAAGGCAATTATTTTATTAATTGGTGTTTTTAATGATTTTAATATTATTAATCATATAATATGTTCCTATTGCATATAATTAAATGTTTTAACCAATCATAAATGTCCATGCATGTACAGTCTGGATAAACAAAAAAATACTTTTCAACCTTTCTTGATCAGTCACCCATTGTAATTCTGCTGGTAATTCTCTTCTAATTTAGTTAATTATGAATTAATTATGGACATGTGAAACAAACTGGTATTTTTCCTGGTCATTAGAACACCTCTACTTTCTATTATAAAAGTTTTAGCATTTTCATTTTCATAAATGAAAATAAGGGAACCCATCTTTAACTGTACTTACATATATGCACAATGTAAAAGTTGAATGTCCTATTCTCAGGCATTATTGTCTTTGAATAAGCTTTTACGTTGTGTTTTAAACACATTTGGTAGCGCTATCACCATCCACTTAACGCTATTTCTATGTCAGCCCCACTTACCTGCATTCCTGACACGGGGAAACTGGGTTGAAAAATCTGAAGGTATTAATTCGACCTATGTCAGGATTGAACCCTGGACCATCAGGTTAGTGACCAAGTGTCTAACTCACTGAGCCACCAAAATGATTTAGAACTGACTTGGCGTTCATTTTTTTTTTATCTTGCACATGAACAAATGAATGGACAAATAACGAAACCTATTACATTCAATTATAATACAATAGCATAACAAGGTTTTTTCTGACCTGATCCTAATCCTCGTGACTGATTGATGAATAAATAGAATGTTTACACAGAAAGATGCAATCAAGTCAGACAGCTATGTTGATATTTCCTTCAGTTAAAAAAATTCAAAATAATTTTTGCTCATTAATTGATTGACTAAGGGTTATGGTGAATTTATTTGAGATAATCATGATTTATTCAGATTGTTTTAATGATGGTAAAATCAGCTATTGTATGACAGATATAATGATGACATAAGTTACTGCCCTGTGGAGTATCTGTATAATACATTGTTTACTATGTTCATTAAACATGGTATTTAAACTAATACAATTGATTAATATTATAACAGGGTTATTCTAGAGAATTTCTGTAATTATTCAAATTATCTTACTTAGTGTTACATGGGGAATACTGGAAATAATAGATACTTAAAGTCCCAGTTAAATATTCAATAAATGATCAAGTCCCTATATATCTATTTAATGTAATTACTGTTTCATACCTGTCATGGGATTTCAATATTTATAACATTTATAAAATTAACTGAAACTATTGCTGCTGTTACGTATGCAACAAATCCTTAATGAAGCTTTAATTTTAAAGAGACGAATCAAAACTACTTCTCGGATTTGGTCTAATTTCATCCATGACCTTAGACCTTGTAAATTTACATCAATATAAATATAGTCAGAATTAATCAAAAGAAATTATCTGACTATGTGAAAAAGAAAAAAAGACAATTGAGACCTGAAGACTATTTCCAATATTTCCTATTTCCTGTTTAGAGTTGATTACTCAGACACTTTTTTCGCCTAATAAAAGCAAACGGTTTGCAGCTGAAAAAGTTTTTCAAAATCAAAATTTAGTCCTATTGCCACTCTTTCAAAACTAAATAAATGTGGAATGCATGTTTCTTTAATCAATGATCAAAATCAAACACAAATTGTAGCTGTAGAGGTAGAAACTAATGATTATTATTATACTCATCACTCAAATGATACTTTATTTACTAATATGATATCTGATGAATATCACCAAATCTGTACTTTACTGATATGATATCTGATTATTATCACCAAAACTGTACTTTACTGATTTGATATCTGATGAATATCCCAAAAACTGTACCTTACTGATATGATATCTGATTATTATCACCAAAACTGTACTTTACTGATTGATATCTGATCATTATCCCCAAAACTATACTTTACTGATTGATATCTGATGAATATCCCCAAAACTGTACTTTACTGATACGATATCTGATTAATATCCCCAAAACTGTACTTTACTGATTGATAGCTGATGAATATCCCCAAAACTGTACTTTACTGATATGATATCTGATTAATGTCACCAAAATTGTACTTTACTGATGTGATATCTGTCCTATGTCATCATAACTATATTTTACTAATATGACAACTGTCCTTTATCTTAATAACTGTCCTTTACTGATTTGTTCCTATATCAACAGAATTGTCCTTTACTAATCATCAAAACTCTACTTTATTGATATGGTATCTGTCCTTAATCATCATAACTCTACTTTATTGATATGGTATCTGTCCTTTATCATCATAACTATACTTTATTGATATGGCATCTGTCCTCTAACAACACTATACTTTATTGATATGGTATCTGTCTTTTATCATCATAACTCTACTTTATTGATATGGTATCTGTCCTCTAACATCATAACTATACTTTATTGATATGGTATCTGTCCTTTAACATCATAACTATACTTTATTGATATGGTATCTGTCTTTTATCATCATAACTATACTTTATTGATATGGTATCTGTCCTTTATCATCATAACTATACTTTATTGATATGGTATCTGTCCTTTATCATCATAACTATACTTTATTGATATGACATCTGTCCTCTAACAACACTATACTTTATTGATATGATATCTGTCCTCTAACATCATAACTATACTTTATTGATATGGTATCTGTCCTCTGACATCACTATACTTTATTGATATGGCATCTGTCCTTTATCATCATAACTATTTATTACTAATTTGATACTTATCATCATAAAAGTCTGATACTGATATGAATTTTGTAAAAAAAAAGTGATTTATTTTTCTTATTTATCATGAAAGGCAAATACAAAGCACCTACCAGGCATCCATTTTATTTTTCCTTCCAAAACTTGTTTATTTCTACATTTCAGGTTTAAGATTCTTGAGAGCTTTACGTTTAATGTCCTTCCCGGACATTTTAACTTATCTAAATATTTTAAAAACCTCCACAATGATACGACTGACACAAGTTGTGGCCTATTTTATCAGCTTATGGTTAGCAGCAGCAGGTTTTGTTCATTTGGTAAGTCATTCTATATTTTTATCCAAGTGTTTTTAAATTCATTTTATTCCTGTATATCTACTTGCTGTGTTATCTGACATATTAGAAATTCACACTCCAGGAGTAAGGGCATCCTTCTGCATGCCTAGCACCAGAATCTGGTTTAGCACTGTTTGATACAAAGCAATTTCCTGTTTTAAACTGAATCTGCCCTGGTGTGTAGTCTGATCCTGAATTAACTTGCCATTCCAATATTGATGATGAAAAATTAATTAATTCCTTTACAGGTTGAAAATTCTGGAGATTTTTTCTTTGATTTTTCTAATCCACATAAATTGACCTATTGGGAGTGTTTATACTTTCTACTAGTTACCATGTCAACTGTGGGATATGGTGATATCAATGTAGAAACAGTTTTAGGAAGAATGTTTATAGTGTTTTTTATATGTATTAGTATCGTAAGTATCATTCTGTCACCATGTTGGACAATTAACCAGTTAGAAACTTTCTGAGACTCTTGTGAATTTCTGTGAATAGTACAAGAAAATCTTTCTCTGAAATGTTCCATGTATCAAAAGCATTCTTAATGCTTATTTAGTTATCTATATCAAGATTATCAATTTATTGGACAGCTTTTTGATAGTCCTTCTCATACAATTTTAGATTTCCCAAAGAAAGAAGAAAGATGAAAGAAACCAGCTGGCATTGTTTTTTGCCAGATTATTCCTTACTCTTGGTCAGCTGAGTTGACTGAAAGATGATTTCTTTAAGGTCACCAGACTTTCAATTTCTCTTGTAATGAACTGATGAGATAAAAACTTCTGTTCCATCTAGTGATCTTGAAAAATTAGCAAAACCTTTTCTGAGTGAGACTCAACCTCAATTTCTTCTACTTTAGGGTTTATTTACCAGCTTTATACCTGAAATAATTGAAATTTTGGGTAGAAGACCAAAATATGGTGGTGCTTTTAAAAAAGAAAGGGGAAAACGGTAAGTTTAAAAAAAAACAATTTTATATACATCAAATATTTGCACCGTCAACATCAGTTGCTTAATGGAACTATATGAACAAGGATATTGAGATATAGTAGCTGAATTAAGACCTACTTTAAGATGTCTTTAAGGAACTGTGGAATACTAAACTTGCCTTATGAGTTTTGAAAATGATTTATTTTCTATCCCTGTTATATTAATGATAAATATTTTCTGCTTTGTTTCAGACATATTGTAGTATGTGGACACATCACATATGAATCAGTCACTAATTTTTTAAAAGATTTTTTACATAAAGACAGAGAAGATGTGGATGTTGAAATTGTTTTTATTCACAAGTAAGATTTACTTTTTCAGATATAGATAACTGTCTATTCCTATCAATCAATATTCTCAAAGAAATGAAAGCTGAGTTCTGTAAAGTTTCATCAGATATAAGTACAAAATACAGCCTAATCTATAACTCTATGAAAATATTTTGTTGGGTTTATTTTAAGATAACTTATTTGGAAAGTAACAACACAGTTAAGCTTTTCGATTTGATATTTAAGGCAAAAAGCAATTCATTCTATACCTTCATACATACCAAAAAAAACTTCCATATATCATTATCTTTCTAGGTCTTTACCAGATTTAGAGTTAGAAGGTTTGTTTAAAAGACATTTCACTCAAGTTGAATTCTTTAAAGGAACTGTGATGGATGCCAATGATTTATTTAGAGTCAAGGTTTGTTTATCTGACTATTACATTTCTCTAATAATTCTCATAGAAAATATCTGGCTGATAAAGATGTTATTTTGATGATTTATTCTTCATGCATTTGATTTGCATTTTATATTTTAAAGCTTGATCTATTTCAATTTGTTTATATCTCAGATAAAATCAGCTGATGCCTGTCTAGTGTTAGCTAATAAATATTGTCAAGATCCTGATCAAGAAGATGCTAGTAATATTATGAGAGTTATTTCTATTAAAAACTATCATTCAGATATTAAAGTTATAGTTCAGTTATTACAATATCACAATAAGGTACTGTATTTTTCTCTGTAAATGATTTATAGGCCTAGTCTTAAAATGCTGTCTGAGAAATATCAAATACACTGTCATCAAATTTTCGTTTTCGTCTCTGCCATAGTAATGTGAATGTAATGTAGATTTTTTTCAACAGCTTCATTTTAATATTCAACTAAGCTTTTTATTTATTATGTATTTATTTTATTGATTGAAAAAAAAAACTATGGGTATACAGATCAAATTATTTCATATGCAATATGGTGAAAAACAGTATTGTGTGTGACACTGTGCAGTAAAATTTTACTTCAATTTCAGGCCTATTTATTGAATATTCCCAGTTGGGATTGGAAAAGAGGCGATGATGCTGTTTGTGTAGCAGAATTAAAACTAGGTTTTATTGCTCAAAGTTGTCTAGCTCCAGGTTTCTCTACCCTGATGGCTAATCTATTTACTATGAGATCATTTAAAACAGTAAGTTTCTGCAGATAAGTAAGTATGTAGGAGAGAAGCTGAAGTGAATGTCTCAAGAAAGCACAGTGACATAAGAAATTGCCTTGCCTTGAAGGAGATTCAAACCCAAGGCACCTAAGCAGACTACAATCTCAACAAACTAACTATGTTATAACACTATAATTTATCACAAGCTGAAAAGGAGAGTATGTGAGCTATTAGCCATTACATGCTGTTTATTAAGTGGCCAATGAAATCAAGTTTTAATGAATGAATGATTTAAATATGACATATTGTTTTTGTAGAATATAGAATTAAATCAATGGCAAGCTGATTATATGAGGGGAACAGCAATGGAAATGTATACAGAATATCTTTCTAGTGCTTTTAATGGTTTAACATTTCCTGAAGCTGCAGAGTAAGTAACTTACATTGAGAAAATGTGGCACAAGTGACAACAACTCTATGGTTAACTTAGGTCAACTCTTTAATTACAGACTTCAGTTCTAGACTATATGCTGTCTAGGTACCGACAATGAGTCGAAATCATCAGTTGTATTTTAAGCATCAGTCGTGTTTGAGGTTTTTTCAACTAGTTCAAAACCGTTGTGCAAGTACCGGTAGTCTTCACGATTTTGCAAAATTTAATTGAAATTGAAATTAGGTTTATTCACTATGAAATACATAAACAATGCAACATCATAAAAATAACTAATATAAATGTAAATCTATTTCGGCACTTTAGAGCTATGATCTTAGACCTGGGATCTTGACCAGTAAACCAGTCACATTGACTCCAGCCCTTTTGTTATTCTGTGACTGACTTTAGGGTCTAATGTTGCCCATTCATTATAAACAATTTTTTGTTAAATATCTTCAGCCATCTTATTGAGCTGTGAATTTTTATATTCCAGGTTATGTTTCTCCAAATTAAAGTTACTATTATTAGCAATAGAAGTACGACAAGAGGAGACAAGGGAGAGCACTCTAGCTATTAATCCTGGACCAAAAGTGAAGATAGAAAATGCTACTCAAGGATTTTTTATAGCTGAATCTGCAGAAGAAGTAAAAAGGTAATTTTTCATTTAGATTATATTGCAAATTTGACATTGTCTTGGATATACAGGAAGACAAGCTTAAAACAAAGAGTTTTCAAAATGGTTGCTCAAAAGCTCAAACTTGTATTAAGATATATTAAGTCAGATTATAATTTGTATGATATGGAAAATGATATGGTGATGCTGCAACACTCTAATAACTGAGCTACAGCCCCTTTTCCTTTCTATTTCAGAGCATTTTATTTTTGTAAAAACTGTCATTCTGGTGTATCTGATGTAAGAGCTATTAAGAAATGTCGGTGTAGGCCATGTAAGTATAACTTGATATCATACTAACAGTTTGAGATAACAGACAGAACTTCTTACATCAGTTATATGATCAGTTTGATAAGTTGACTGATGTAAAAAGCACTTTCTGAAACCAAATTGTAACATGTGGCATGCTAGTTGTTTAAATGTTGATTTAACATTAATGTTATCACAATTAAATAATACGATAGTGCATGGTAATATTGTTTCATAGTATTTTTCTGAAGAGCATAATGAATATTAGATTGTTAGAGGACTTGAATAGTTTCAAGTATATTTTCAAGATTTTAAACTTCATTCACCAGAGATATTCACCAGACAATTTTCCATATCATTATTTTAAAAAAACGCCATCATGATCTTCTTGGACATACTTAAACCTTATACTGAAAGAAAATTGTTTTTAAAGATACAATACCAAGGTTATAATCTAGGGTTAATCTATTAGTATTTATGTTATAATCTTATCTTCTTATTTCATACATAGTGATCATTTATAGTATTTTAGTTTCTAGGTTTATTATTTACTTTCCTTCATTATTAGATCTACATTTGTATGATTTTATTTCAAAATCAAATGAATGAAGTTGTTTATAATCAATCAACCACAATCAAATGACTAAATGGTTGAATGCATGAGGATCAAATAAGGCCTGCATGTGTGTCTAGAATATTTTCTTTATATTACCACCATTTTGTTATTTAATCAGTGACGCTTTTCAAGAAAGGAGCAGCAGCAGTTTTAGGTATGGTGTGAAAATCACCCTTTCTTTCTGCATTTCAATCTACCTTTTTAATGAATGGTGTATTTTTGCATTTTTTGGTGTCTCAAATTACAGCAATTATGTGGGTGATTTGAATCTGAGCTTGTACATTATATTCATAATCATCTTCAGTATTGAATGATAAACATAATATTATTATGTTATAATGATATGAGTTTAAGTTACCCTTTAGTAGTTTGCTGCATTGAATAGTCAGTTCCAAAATATAGTTTCAAGTGGAATGCTTCAAAGCAATGTCACATAACATTCATTTATATGTCAGCACAGCTGTTTGTTGTGTACATTCTTAAAACTAAACTTAAGAACTAATTTCACAGAATACTCAAAGTGTTTTTGCTTTGATGAAATATTTAGTATGAATTATATGTTTGTATAAACTTGTATATCTATTATTCAATTTCTCAGGTTTAAATTAACCTATGATACTTCCTCTTTAATTTATTACTCTGTAAAACTTGATATATGCCCTCATAAGCAAGCACCATTCTACTATCCCCCTCTTATTGATATGGATTGTTGAAAATTCATTTGTTTGCATTCAGGAAGTGTTTTAACTTGTGTTTGATTTAATAGATAATGAAATGTTTATTAGTAATTGTTTATTTGTACAATATATTCTATGCTTTAGATAGATCTGTACTATCTGAAGGAAATATTTACTCTATTAGATGGCACAATACATATAGCATCACTAGGTTTATACTGCTCTTTTATTTTTAATAAAAGGTCACCTATTTCTGCAGAAATAGGATGTTATCTTATATTTGAAAACAGAACTGATATGACTGTATTTTGATGTCATTTCTGATTTGAAATGTTTCATTAACTTTTATTTGAATAATTTATTTATTTTATGATAAAAATTGACCATTATAATCTTAGGAACTACCCTGTTTATATATATATATATTCAAGACTTGTTTAATCTGATTTTATTTTTGTTTTCTATCAAGTATCACAACTAGATAAAGCTAGAAAGTGTAAGTAAAGTGTACCATGTGATAAAGTACTGCGATTTTTTCTTCACAATCATTAAGTAGAATGTAAAACTCATTTCACTTTTATAATACTCCTTGTTCGTTGATGTCCTTTAAGAATTGCACTATTTCATCACTTGATTATAATCAATCTCTCTTGTATACCAGTATCTAAAAATGATGTTTGCTTAGAGATTTACTGAAACAACTGAAGTGTGAATCTTCATTTTAATCCTAATACATTTGTATAGCTTAATAATATCCAATGATTAGTCAAACTTTAGAAGATTGTAATACTGAAAGTTTTTGTTATTATAGTTACTCTGTAAAATAACTTAAATTTCATTGTCACTATTTACATAAACATAACTAGTGTTCTCTTCAAAATTTTCCATTGAAATTTATTATAGATACAAAACCTATTAATGCTTTTTAGATGCACTACAAAATTATGAACAAATAACCTCAGCATTTAATAAACATCCCAAGGATACGAAAATAAACCCCAGTAACACATCAATTTACACATACGAGTGTTTGTGTTGAAAGCAATGAAAGTGTGTTTTATAGACCTGAAGATCCAGACAAACAATATATCACTCATGTTTCACCTTGCTTTCCGTCTTGCATTTAATTTACTATCAGATTTACAAATTCTTTTTCTATCAAGTTTTCCTTAATATTACTCTGATTTATTTGATTGTATGAAAGTTCTTCCTTTGTTAAACATCAATAACTGCTCTGAATTGTATTTATTCTGCAAGAAAGTGTACATGTGGGAATGAAATAAGAACCAAAGCTGGAGCAGTTCAGTTTCTGCAATTGCTTAATGGTATTCCAATTATATTCTGATTGCTCCAACATTTTATTATTTATGATTTAAGATGTAATGGCAAACCCAGTCACTGCCTCTCTTAGTTAATCACCAAGGTAATGAAGTGCCATAATATCAAGCTAGAAAATTGATTATGTATTATGATATAAACAGCATGTAGAAAATAATGCTCATTTTATTTTTTTTGTTTAGCATTGAGTCATTCAACAAGTAGTGTAGGCTTTATGGATGATGATGATTATGATATTGGTAATTTTAATATCAACATTTTTTATCACTAACATTTTTTTCATATCACAAATAGTGCAATGGATGTGCTTTTTCATCTTTATTTTTCTATCCTAAAGCATGTTTTAACCATATTTTTAAAATATTTAAGACAAATAAAATCTTGTTTTGTTTCCATAGTAACCAAATCAATATATACAGTGAATATTGAATTTAACAGCAAACATTTTATGTAAATATCTGAAATGATTATACTATATGGATTTTAACTTCCAAATGCATGTTCACAAAAGTCTAAGGAAATATTGATATACAGAAAAGGATATGACATTGAATTTCACAATAATTTTATTTATATCTGTACCTGAAATAAACAGGGAGTTCAGATGTCTAACAACTAGAGTATTTGATATTTACCTTACATATTCATTTCTGCAACTGAAAATATCAAACTCAAAATTGCAGGTGTCTACTTTGAAATCATAATTTGCAAATGAACATTCCCTTGAAATAAACAAATTTATATAAAAATATTTAATTAGAAAAAGAAAATCTACAAATATGCTTCTGAGAACAATCTACTAAATTTGGCATCCAGTGAAAAAATATTAATTTCACAGTTAATTTTAATTGACCAAAATATAATAATTCTCCATGATATAATATTCCTTTCCGTTCTGAATATTAACTGAATTGATTTTGTAATATTTTTTATCATAATAATCAATCAAATAGTCTTTGAAAATAAAAGATCACATTGAACTAAAATGGGGTTACAGTTGATTCTTCCTCTAAACCAGTTTCCGATGATAATTGAGACGGTTACGATTTGTTCCAAATGTTATCCTCCATATCATCAGAATGTTTCTAAAATATAGTTTTCAGAGTTTTAAGTTAAAGGGGATAAAGTTTTTACTCTTATGTAACACATTTCTTTTTATATAAGGCACTGGGTTGATATTTGTCTCTTTAGAATTTTTCATTTATTTTTGTTAATCCAAAAAATGTCATGGCTGTGAAATGTAAGGAACATTTCTAAATTATTTTCAACATTTTTATTTCTGTATGGAATAAGTGCAGTCAGTACTATTATGTATCTATCAAGATGTCCTTAAAACAGACAGAATCTGAAAGCAACTAGATGTTTATTGACTGCCAGCAACTGCTAGCATTTGAGAGAGTCTGATCATTTGATGGTGAAGTCAATATGAGGACACTGAAGAAAAATTTGTCATCGGGTCTCCAAGTTGGCTTTGGATCTGGTTGACAACCTGTTAAGTCAGAATCCGTGTCCATCCTTAGGAACACAGTTAGCAGTCAGTTTTGATGCCCATTTTTGTTGACGACAGAGCGAAAGTGATTATGAAACTTCTACTAAATCTACACATAAATTATATCTGTTATATATGAGCCGAATCAAGCTTGAGTTAGATATTTTACATTAGCCTCAGCGTTATTATTTGTAGAGAATTTGTTTGATTTCAAAATTCATAAACTCTTCTCATTTCAGTTGGTGGTAATAAAGAAAAGATAAAATCAAAAATGGTTACGCAACCAACTCCTTCTACAATGTAAGTTTTTCCTATTTGGTTATACGTACTTTTCATTACAAAAAAAACTAGAACCGTTATAACGGTACCGAAGCAGTGCGCATCCAACCTGATACATCGATAAAACGTTGCATTTTAAAGTCACAACGGGATTTCTTACCGGAAAGAAATGCATGTAAACGTTCAATAGTAGAAAAAATCGTTTAAACCGTTTACCGTTCGGTAGTGAAAAGACGCATGAATTTGATACCATTCGGTACTAAAAGGTGTTAACATTCGGTAGTAAAAAGTCGAATTTTCAATTAGCTGTAAAGTTAAAAGTTCAATTCGCACAACAAAAATGAAAATATTTTTGGAAAGGTACAATAATTTGTGTTTCGGCCAAGAGGTCAACAGAGGTCAAATAAAAGAGAATATAAGCCTTAAAAGTGTTGAAAATTGCTGTTTTGGGACGTTTGTAAAAGCAAAAATATATGTCGGACATCAAAGATAAAAGTATGAATGGATATCGTAGATCAATAACCTTTGACCTTCTAAAGACCAAGATTATGCATGTAAATGGTCAAAATATCAAAATTTTATAAATTGTAAATCCTATTCCCTTTTTTAAAGTAAAAGGCCTAAACAAAATGTAATTCTATCAGATATTGTCCCAAATAGTGCTTTAATTTTATGTAAAATTTCGATGATGAAAAATACAAACTTTTCGAGTTATCAATTTGAATTATTTATGGTAAAGGTAAAAGTAACCCAGATTTACCACGCCCACTTCAAAAATTTTGTGTTGTCTGTAATAATGTGTACAATGTCAAATAATGTTCAAAATTTCAAGTGTTTACAGTCATTAGATCATGAGATATTCGTAGTTAAAAGTTTTTTTAAGGCAACGGTGACTGTCGGTGGATTATAGAAACCGTTAAAATTACGCAAAGTTACTATAGAAGTCAATAAAGAAGAAATAAAATTTTCAAATTCAATTTTAATCAAAATACCAAGTGTTATATATCATTTGAAAGAATAGATTCTGTGTAATAAGGACAAAAGATAAATTTTCGCTTATGTAAATTAGGTCACGTGATAGACCTTTTTTTTAAGGTAAAAATCGTGATTTTCAATTGGCTGTAGAACCGGAAGTTAACGGAGCACGACAAAAGTGAAAATATTATCGGATATATCTCGTAATGGGCAACAACCTTTGTTCAGGTCAAAAGGTCAACAAAGGTTAAATAAAAGTAATATGAGCCTTTGAAGTTTCGAAAATTGCTGTTGTCGGACGTCTGTAAAACCGGAAGTATATGTTGCACATCAAAAATCAAAGTAAGAATGGTCATCTTAGATCAATGACCTTTGACCATGCAAAGGTCAAGGTCATTTACGTTAAAGTTCAAAAATAAAAATGTTTAAAATTGTTAAACCTGTTCCCTTTTTTAAAGTAAAGAATGCAAACAACTGTAATCTTATCATAAATTGTCCTAAGCAGTGATCTACTTTCATGCAAAATTTCTAGGATGACAATTGCAAACTTTGCGAGTTATGACAAATTGCAAATATTTCAGGTAAAGGTAAATGCCCACCGGATGTGCCACGCCCACTTCAAAAATTTTAATTTGTCTGTGATGATGTGTACATTGTTAAATAATGTTCAAAATTTCAAGTCTTTACAATCATTAGATTATGAGATATTCGTAGTTAACCTTTTTTTAGGGCAACGGTGACTGTCGGTAAATTATAGACACTGTGATTTTACGCACAGTTACTATAGAAGTCAGTACAAAATTTTCGATTTTTAAAACGGGCAATTTTGATCAAAATATCAAGTGTGATATATCACCAAAAAGGAGATTTTATGCACTCAAAGAATATATAAGAATTTTTGTCGTATGTTAATTAGGTCACGTGACAGAGCTCTTCAAAGTTAAAAATCGTGATTTTCCAATGCACAACAAAAGTGAGGATATCAACGGATATATCTCGTAAGGGGCAACAACTTTTGTTCAGGTCACAAGGTCACCAAAGGTCAAAATCGCTAGATATGAGCCTTAATATTTTTGACTATTACTGAAAACATAAAACCAAAAATAAAAAAAATACAAATCCAAAATTCAAAAATCGGCTTCCTAAGTTTTGTTAGCAATCGATTGCAGATTCTTTAGACACCAAAATCATACAAATCAAATTTACCCCTGAAGCTTAATATCTATTTTTACAAAAAATTGGTCACATCAAGATGGCGTCTAACACGTTACTTCCGGTTCAAATTTTTTCATTCCAAAATTGTTATAGGGACAATTTTAACTAATTTCAAAAAGAATTTTTCAAATACCTACAAAATTCCTGAAGTTGAAATTTCAAGTTTAGAGGCGAATGACGTCAAAACCGAAATTTTGAAATTAGATTTTTGTCAAGAATCAAAATGCTTATCTACTATTAAATTTTTAGACCGATTGAAATAAAATTGTAGAAGTTGAAAAAAAACGCTAAAATTAAAACAAAAAAAGTCAGCGACAAAAGTCAAAATCTGAAATTTTATAAAGTGCTATCTTTTAGTCCTTTGTTTAAAGTAATGAACAAAACAAAAGTTACGGTCAAAATAGATGCAGAATTAGAGCAGTAATTCGAAATACGTAATGAATGGTTAACGTCATACGTCATTTCCGGTTGGAAGAAAATGCGTCATTTTACATTTAAACAGTAGCGACACGCAAAGTATAAGAAATAATAGTGTCAGACAATGTGGGACATATGCAGTTTTGGCCGGGGAGCGTGACCAGAAGTAGACAAAAAAAAAAAAAAAAAAAAAAAAAAAAAATAGTCATTTGCAAAACAATGCAGTGCGTTCGAAGAAATGCTCTTTCACATTCTGACAAACTTTACAGATATTGGTTAGGTTAGATTTGGTAATAGATTAGAGTGTGATATGAAAATTTAATAAACTTTTTGCCTAACTACAAAGGTGGCTGGCTTCACCTTGAATATACTGTGCTGCTTAGTGGCTGAGCATATCATGCTATATTAGTTTAGTTGATATTTGATGAGTGTGACTTAGTTATTATAATTGATCAAAGATATTAATGCTCATTTGGGACATCAAAATTTTTTTGGAGATATTATCATCCAAATTTCAACTATATGGATGAAATGGTCTGATAATTTGCTTGCTGATATGAACTAATTGTAGCTATCCGTACCACTCTTCACAATTACCGTTAATGAAAGTCTGGAAGTGACAACAATCTTAACTTTCAAGTCTAAGGAACCTTTCTTCAAAATGTGTATCAGCCAATAGAGAAAGATTTTAGACAACTGTATCCTTCGTACTGTTGTTCTTCGTTAAACTATAATGTTTATATATTGGATAGTTCTGAGTGATATCTTTGATTGACTATAGATTACTAGATTAATGTATTAATGAATTGCCAAATTATCCCATAAAATTGAGTACATAGTAAAAACACCAAGCTTTGTTAGCTTCAGATTGGCTTTAACCCTCCCTGTGTGAACTATATGTCTTGTTTAATAAAATTGATTTTAGTTCCTGTTATGCCATAGCAGATGAAAATACTGAATTAAAGATGTTTCCAAAGAAAAGTTCCAAAGTTCGACGGAAAAAGAATAGAATTCGTAGACTATCAATGTAACATATTACAAAGTTTCATACCCCATAGCATGGACCAACCTTGTTTCAAATATTCAAAAATTTAATGTTATATATCTTCTATCTGGCATTTCTCTAGTTTGAAACATTTTAACCCTTAGAATTAACTCATTCAGAGGTAATATTTATAAATGAGTGTTTCCTGCTAAACGAGACATTCTACCCAATAAAACTCACATGTTATTAGAATAAATAGACCTATTTATTTGTATAAGAGTTAAGAACTCATTCTTTTGTTCCACTTCCAAATTGAAACTTAAAACAATTTAGCATATTACCTCCTGTTATTGTGATTGTTTTATTGGAACTCTTCCATTTTGAAGTTAAAGAGATTAATACTTTTAGTATCAATTTTGAAATTTACTCTAGTAGAAATTTATTATCTTTCTACTTCAGAAGTAGGCTACACATTTCATGTTTTTTAAAACGGTGCAGCCAGTTAATTTGGTCATTAGCTCAAAAGTTAGTGCAGAATAATGATGTAAAGAACATTTAATGCTTAGCTTTGAAAGCTTAGGGATGACTTTGAAATGTAGTATTTTCATACTGCCCATTTTCTAAGGAATGTGAAAAATACATCTGCCGGAAATTGAACATATTGTGTTCTATTGTTTGAAGGAAAACTATAGATTTACTAATAGAAAATGTTATGTTTATTATTTTACTACTGTTCTTTATGTTTGTCTAACAATAACTGATGGAATACATGCTGCTACCTTCCTGCCTCCTACCATTATAGAAGATAATAAACAATACTGATACTCAGTTTAACTTAAAGAAACCTTACCAGAAGGTTATTTAAATTATTCATGTGTCAGAATCTGTAGGCTTTACTCAATATAGAGCTTGGACCTAAAAAAAACAGCAACAGCCACTGAGGATCAGTTTTTCTTTTGCCATTAATATCAGTAGAAGTAGGCTTATTTTATTTCATGAACTTAAATATGGATAGAATCCTTTTTTCAAAATGTTTTCACCATTGGCTTTTTAACATCCACAACAACTAAAAGGTATCCAAATATACTTTGTAAATTGGTGCACTTAAAGTCATTATAATCCAGTAAGTATAATTGAGTTTTGGTAGTAAGATGTCATCTGGGTTAATATATGTTAAAAATGATAATAGATCTTCAAGAAACACAAATTAGAGACTAATAACATAAAACTCAGTTCAGATAAGAAATATCTTCTTTTTTGATTGTATTTTTAAATATAAAAAGATAAGATACAAAAGTTTTTGGAAGACAGAAGTTAATTGAAATTGCTGACATAGTAACTACTTTCCCACATATTTAAAATTCCATTTCTTTTGAATTAGCATCAAGATTGTTTAAACTGTATACAGCTGTTATTTATATAGATTCTTATAAATAAGAGGATGCTGAATTTCAAAGAATCAAAATAAAATTGCATTTATTTATTTGCACTACAGAAAGAACACATAAATTCTAATGTCCACATTTTGAATTTTGTTTCTCTTGCTGGTAAAGCTCAATTTAGCTATCCTTGATATAATGGAAAGCTGACATTGTTGTGATACAATTCAATAAAAATATATAGACTGTTGTAACTTTCAGTTCAGTATTCTCTTCAGTCGTGACCTCCTTATTCAGATTTCTATTCTGAAAAATGCAAAAATTTTACAAAGTCATGTGTAGTCCCTTTAACAAGCTCTGTAGATTGTTGACATCACAATATGATCAACATTTCATAAATCCTTGCAGTTAGTGTTTTTAGGGGCCTTTGATTTGTGGCTATATACTTAATCTGTTTTCCAAACACTTGTGGGTTAATAATAAATCACTCATTTATTATATCAAATTTCCATTTTCAATAGATATTCCTTTACATCACTACCTTTATTAGAAATGAGAGAGACATCATTATCCAGGTATTGTCATTTAGATAGGTCACAGGTCATTGGTGATGGCTTTTTCTTCACAATGGATATTATTGACTTTTATTAATGGCTCTTTTTAGCTGGGTCCCAAACAGTAGTATCTTATCATGCATGATGACGGGTTTCAGGGTGGATAATCTTTAAGAAGTAAAATAACTTTGAAATCATGATACATGAAGCAAATTATTGAAGAATTTAATTTAAATCTGCAGGCGGTGGCCAGGTCCTATTGAACAACATGACATTGACAAGGGAGATAATATAAATACTGAAGACATGGTTGATGAAGAGTAAGAATTTGTGCTTTCTCTTAGAGCACATTCTGCTTTGATATCCTGCTCAAAACTTCCTTTTAACTGAAAAAAAAACCCCCAAATCTTTGTCACTCTTTTCCTTTTGCTATCTCTCTGATATTTGATAAAGCCTAAACTTTTCTGAAATAAAAGCTAACTAAAGCACTTATTGGTTTCATTATCTTCACAAATTTTGTCCTGTAGAAAAATCATGATTGAAAGCCAAGAATTTTATATTTTGCAATCTTTTTTTTTCTCTTTACCAATTGATACACATCTAGATTGTTTGCTGTTCGGTTTGATTTTAATACTATAGATGTTTGCATCTTTTTCATTCTGATATTTTATTTATTTTCAAGATTCCCTCCAGTTTTTTCTACTTCACTAACAACATTTCTGATTGCAGATTCCTTGTAATCATTCAAGGTTCTTGTTTTGTGCCAGTGCCTGTGAATTTGCATTACACCATAATACATTATTCCAAAGATCATTCATTTATTCAAAGATTTGATATAGAACATATAAATATATTGGTAAAGCAGGATCTATAGTGGGTTGGAATTTGAACTTGTGGAAATTTATCAGTTTGAAATTTTTAATTAGAGAGTATTCCATAGCCTAACAAGCATTATTTTATATATATTTATTGTGTCTGAACAAGTGAAATATATCTTACTTTACTTTAGTATAGCTTTTCATTAATACGGTGTTGAACAATAATGTTTTAATTTACAGGCCACAAACAGCAAGTCAAACAGAACTACCATTATTATCACCAACACCATTATTACAATCAGAAGATTTAGAAGAAGATCAGAAACGATTTGATTCTACTGGAATGTTCCATTGGTGTCCTGATAGAAATCTAGAGAGTGTAGTTATGGTGGGTTGTGTTTTGCTGTTTACAGAATGCTCAGCAAAACATCTTGTCACATTTGTTCACAAGATTTGTTAAATTTTCTTTCAATATTTTATGCTGAAGAATTATATGTTCGGTAGTAATTGGAATTTTATACCTATAATCATTCAACTTCAGCATTACCAATTTTTTTAGCAGCCATTTTTATTAGTTTAATTCTGCTCCTAACAGAAAACAGGAAACAAAATACTTTCAACAAGAAAATTAGCACCAATCAGTTTTCACTTTTCAATTTTCTGTGGAATTAAGCTTTTTATACGCCCACATGAAATGGGGGGAGTATATTGCCGTCACCTCTTTCCGTCGGTCCGTCTGTCCGTCCACAATTGCTCGTAAACACTCTTCAAGGCACAATTCTTGACTTATTTCGACGAAACTTGGTATGGTTGTTTGTGATCACCCAAGGATGAACCCTATTGAAAATCAGACGAATCGAAAAATATTTACTATGAGTTATTGCCCTTGTTCTTGAAACGCTCGTAAACACTCTAGAAGGTGCAATTCATGACGGATTTTGATGAAACTTGGTATGAGTGTTCGTTATCACCCAAGGATAAACCCTATCGAAAATCAGAAAAATTGAAAAATATAAGTATGAGTTATTACCCTTGTTCTTGAAAACACGTTCAATTTTGTAAACACTCTAGAAGGCACAATTCTTGGTGGATTTTGACGAAATTTGGTTTGTAATCACCCAAGGATAAACCCTATCGAAAATCAGAAAAATTGAAAAATATTTAGTATCAGTTATTGCCCTTGTTCTTGATAATGCGTTCAATTTTTAGTTCGTAAACACTCTAGAAGGCATAATTCTTGACGGATTTTGTTGGTTATCACCCATGGATAAACCGTATTGAGAAACAGAAAAATTGAAAAATATTTAGTAGGAGTTATTGCCCATATTCTGGAAAATGCGTTCAAATTTTAGCTTGTAAACACCATAGAAGGGACAATTCTTGACGGATTTTAACGAAATTTGGCTTGAGTGTTGGTAATCACCAAAGGATGAACCCTATTGAAAATCAGAAGAATCAAAAAATATTGAGTATGAGTTATTGCCCTTATTCTTGAAAACGCATTTTTAGCTTGTAAACACTTTAGATGGCACAATTCTTGACGGATTTTAACAAAATTTGGCTTGAGTGTTTGTTATCACCCATGGATAAAGCCAATTGAAAATGAGAAAAATCGAAAAAATATTTAGTATGATGTATTGCCCTTGATCTTGAAAACGCGTTCAATTTGTAGCTCATAAAAATTCTAGAAGGCAAGATTCTTGCCGAATTTTGACAAAACTTGGTTTTATTATTCATTACAGCGCTGAAGATTGAATATTAGTCTTCTTGAGTTTTCACAAGCTAAAGATTGAACACGTTTTCAAGAACAAGGACAATAACTCATACTCAATATTATTCAGTATCGCCCTGAAGAGTTCAAAAGAAGTGTATGACTGAATGTTGAATATTTCATACTGGTGATTGTTACTGTACTGCTAAATATTTATGTTCAAAATCAAAGCTGCCAGTGGGCGTATATTACCTTGCCTGGCAAGCTATCTTAAATGGTTCCTTTTTTAATTTTTCAGGACCGTAACAAGGCAGCTATGTCTGGTCTCCACAATCATATTATTGTTTGTTTATTTGCTGATGCTGGCTCCCCATTAATTGGGTTACGAAATCTTGTCATGCCATTACGAGCTAGTAACTTTCATTTTGATGAATTAAAACATGTATTTATAGTCGGCCATCTTGAATATATAAAACGAGAATGGAAAACTTTACAGAATTTTCCTAAATTATCAATATTGCCAGTAAGTAAATTTTAATACATGTGATAGATTTAAATTGTAATCCTACAGAGAGAACTCTACAGGTTATGTTGATATATAAGATATTTGAAATTAGTAGAAATTTGCTTTTGATTGAATTTTCAAGTTTTGTCCATTTGGTGATCCAAAATGGTTGAATGATATGTTTAGATATCCTATATTGAGTTTATTTGTGTTTTTTCTCTGTCCATTTTGCATCTACAATCTCATTATTCACTTTAATTCATGTTATTTGTATTTTCTAGGGTTCTCCATTAAACAGAGCGAACCTACGAGCTGTCAATGTTAACCTATGTGATATGTGTGTAATAGTATCAGCTAAAGATAAGAATATGGATGACCCTAACCTTGTAGATAAAGAAGCTATTTTATGTTCATTGAATATAAAAGCGATGAATTTTGATGACTCTATTGGTTTAATACAGGCTTCAGCACCAACTAATGCAGGTATAAGATAACTATGTTTTATTGTGGCAGGTCATAACACGAGGTGGACTCACAGGCACTTTATTGAATTAGAAGTGTGTTTGTCATTTGTCAACAAGGTGTTCTAGGAATCTGTGAGGTACAGACAGTAAAAAGGTAGTTGAATTGAATGTGGAAGTTAAATTCTGTATTCTGAAGATGATAGCAGAATGTTTGTTTTGAAAAGCTCTATCTATCTCAACATATTTATTTTTTTCAGCATTTTTACCGGCAGGGTTTTCACCACTAGGTAGTCCAGCTAGTTCTTCAAGACGAGGCTCAATATGTGGTTCTAATGTACCTCTTATTACAGAACTTGGTGAGTCAATCAATTAATATAATTAATTATAATTTGACAGGCAACAAAAGTTAAATAAAATCTTCCAATCATACATGTATAGTTTCCTATTGATAGGAAGTATGTATGGGTGGAGGAGTTAAAAAAGAAAATTAAGGAACATCAAATGACTATCCAGCATGGTAGCCTACAATTCATTGATAATTTTGATCTATCACCATTAACAATGTCTATTTATCTATTTAAGCTAAATAAATAAGATAAATGCTACAGAGATAAAATATCTTCAAATTGCCATTCTTAGATTATTTCTGTATTGATTTTTACTTTCAGCCAATGATTCTAATGTACAGTTTTTAGATCAAGATGATGATGATGATCCTGATACAGAACTCTATATGACTCAACCATTTGCTTGTGGTACAGCATTCGCTGTTAGCGTGTTAGATTCTTTAATGAGTACTGTAAGTTTCAAATATATAACTCATATTTTATTTTCTTAAATAGCTTATAATATATTTCAGATCAAATTTGACATGAAAATATCCATGTACAGGCAACCCATGGTGTATGAAACCATTGAACCTTCCAGTCCTTAATTCATATGTTCAGCAAATTGATACCAATTCCAAAATTATCTTCAATGGATGCATTTAAAAATAACAATATTTATGTCAACTGGTTCACTAATCTGTAACAGATTTCATTCATTGAGTCTGAATTTTTCAAAACAGCATCTTTTTTAGTATACTGAAAATAACATTTGATTGATATTTCTTTTCAGAGTTATTTCAACGATAATGCTCTAACCCTTATAAGAACATTAATAACAGGGGGAGCAACTCCTGAATTAGAACAGATATTAGCAGAAGGGGCTGGAATGAGAGGTGGATATTGTACTCCTGCTGTTTTAGCTAATAGAGATAGATGTCGTGTTGCTCAAATCTCTTTATTTGAAGGACCGTTATCACAATTTGGTGTAAGTATAATTATATTAATCTTTCAAAGGCATATAAGAAGCACAGGTTATAGATAAATAAGACAATTTTATGGATA